>NW_027637964.1:270000-370000 GCF_951216825.1 Electrona antarctica | reverse complement strand
CCACAAATTATCTGTATTTGGGCCGACCCCCATCTGAAAATATGTTGTTCCAGAGATTCATCCAGTGATTTACAGTAAGCAACAACACATGGTGATACATCACATACATAGAGATAGAACAATAGAACAACACATGGTGATACATCACATACATAGAGATAGAACAACACATGGTGATACATCACATACATAGAGATAGAACAATAGAACAACACATGGTGATACATCACATACATAGAGATAGAACAATAGAACACCACATGGTGATACATCACATACATAGAGATAGAACAATAGAACAACACATGGTGATACATCACATACATAGAGATAGAACAATAGAACACCACATGGTGATACATCACATACATAGAGATAGAACAATAGAACACATGGTGATACATCACATACATAGAGATAGAACAACACATGGTGATACATCACATACATAGAGATAGAACAATAGAACAACACATGGTGATACATCACATACATAGAGATAGAACAACACATGGTGATACATCACATACATAGAGATAGAACAATAGAACAACACATGGTGATACATCACATACATAGAAATAGAACACATGGTGATACATCACATACATAGAGATAGAACAATAGAACACATGGTGATACATCACATACATAGAGATAGAACAATAGAACAACACATGGTGATACATCACATACATAGATAGAACAATAGAACAACACATGGTGATACATCACATACATAGAGATAGAACAATAGAACAACACATGGTGATACATCACATACATAGAGATAGAACAATAGAACAACACATGGTGATACATCACATACATAGAGATAGAACAATAGAACAACACATGGTGATACATCACATACATAGAGATAGAACAATAGAACAACACATGGTGATACATCACATACATAGAGATAGAACAATAGAACAACACATGGTGATACATCACATACATAGAGATAGAACACCACATGGTGATACATCACATACATAGAGATAGAACAATAGAACAACACATGGTGATACATCACATACATAGAGATAGAACAATAGAACAACACATGATGATACATCACATACATAGAGATAGAACAACACATGGTGATACATCACATACATAGAGATAGAACAATAGAACAACACATGGTGATACATCACATACATAGAGATAGAACACCACATGGTGATACATCACATACATAGAGATAGAACAATAGAACAACACATGGTGATACATCACATACATAGAGATAGAACAATAGAACAACACATGGTGATACATCACATACATAGAGATAGAACAATAGAACAACACATGGTGATACATCACATACATAGAGATAGAACAACACATGGTGATACATCACATACATAGAGATACAACAACACATGGTGATACATCACATACATAGAGATAGAACAACACATGGTGATACATCACATACATAGAGATAGAACAATACATGGTGATACATCACATACATAGAGATAGAACAACACATGGTGATACATCACATACATAGAGATAGAACAATACATGGTGATACATCACATACATAGAGATAGAACAATACATGGTGATACATCACATACATAGAGATAGAACACCACATGGTGATACATCACATACATAGAGATAGAACACCACATGGTGATACATCACATACATAGAGATAGAACACCACATGGTGATACATCACATACATAGAGATAGAACACCACATGGTGATACATCACATACATAGAGATAGAACAATAGAACACCACATAGTGATACATCACATACATAGAGATAGAACAATAGAACAACACATGGTGATACATCACATACATAGAGATAGAACAACACATGGTGATACATCACATACATAGAGATAGAACACCACATGGTGATACATCACATACATAGAGATAGAACACCACATTGTGATACATCACATACATAGAGATAGAACAATAGAACAACACATGGTGATACATCACATACATAGAGATAGAACAACACATGGTGATACATCACACACATAGAGATAGAACACATGGTGATACATCACACACATAGAGATAGACCACCACATGGTGATACATCACATACATAGAGATAGAACAACACATGGTGATACATCACATACATAGAGATAGAACACCACATGGTGATACATCACATACATAGAGATAGAACACCACATGGTGATACATCACATACATAGAGATAGAACAATAGAACACCACATAGTGATACATCACATACATAGAGATAGAACAATAGAACAACACATGGTGATACATCACATACATAGAGATAGAACAACACATGGTGATACATCACATACATAGAGATAGAACACCACATGGTGATACATCACATACATAGAGATAGAACACCACATTGTGATACATCACATACATAGAGATAGAACAATAGAACAACACATGGTGATACATCACATACATAGAGATAGAACAACACATGGTGATACATCACACACATAGAGATAGAACACATGGTGATACATCACACACATAGAGATAGACCACCACATGGTGATACATCACATACATAGAGATAGAACAACACATGGTGATACATCACACACATAGAGATAGAACAACACATGGTGATACATCACATACATAGAGATAGAACAACACATGGTGATACATCACACACATAGAGATAGAACACCACATGGTGATACATCACATACATAGAGATAGAACAACACATGGTGATACATCACACACATAGAGATAGAACAACACATGGTGATACATCACATACATAGAGACAGAACAATAGAACAACACATGGTGATACATCACATACATAGAGATAGAACAATAGAACAACACATGGTGATACATCACATACATAGAGATAGAACAATAGAACAACACATGGTGATACATCACATACATAGAGATAGAACACCACATGGTGATACATCACATACATAGAGATAGAACAACACATGGTGATACATCACATACATAGAGACAGAACAACACATGGTGATACATCACATACATAGAGATAGAACAACACATGGTGATACATCACATACATAGATAGAACAACACATGGTGATACATCACATACATAGAGATAGAACAACACATGGTGATACATCACATACATAGAGATAGAACAACACATGGTGATACATCACATACATAGAGATAGAACAACACATGGTGATACATCACATACATAGAGATAGAACAACACATGGTGATACATCACATACATAGAGATAGAACAACACATGGTGATACATCACATACATAGAGATAGAACAATACATGGTGATACATCACATACATAGAGATAGAACAATACATGGTGATACATCACATACATAGAGATAGAACAATACATGGTGATACATCACATACATAGAGATAGAACAACACATGGTGATACATCACATACATAGAGATAGAACAACACATGGTGATACATCACATACATAGAGATAGAACAACACATGGTGATACATCACATACATAGAGATAGAACACCACATGGTGATACATCACATACATAGAGATAGAACAATAGAACACCACATAGTGATACATCACATACATAGAGACAGAACAATAGAACAACACATGGCGATACATCACATACATAGAGATAGAACAACACATGGTGATACATCACATACATAGAGATAGAACACCACATGGTGATACATCACATACATAGAGATAGAACACCACATGGTGATACATCACATACATAGAGATAGAACAATAGAACAACACATGGTGATACATCACACACAGAGATAGAACACATGGTGATACATCACATACATAGAGATAGAACAATAGAACAACACATGGTGATACATCACACACATAGAGATAGAACAACACATGGTGATACATCACACACATAGAGATAGAACACCACATGGTGATACATCACATACATAGAGATAGAACAACACATGGTGATACATCACACACAGAGATAGAACAACACATGGTGATACATCACACACATAGAAATAGAACAACACATGGTGATACATCACATACATAGAACACATGGTGATACATCACATACATAGAGATAGAACAACACATGGTGATACATCACATACATAGAGATAGAACAATAGAACAACACATGGTGATACATCACATACATAGAAATAGAACAATAGAACACCACATGGTGATACATCACATACATAGAGATAGCACAATAGAACAACACATGGTGATACATCACATACATAGAGATAGAACAACACATGGTGATACATCACATACATAGAAATAGAACAACACATGGTGATACATCACATACATAGAGATAGAACACATGGTGATACATCACATACATAGAGATAGAACACATGGTGATACATCACATACATAGAAATAGAACAACACATGGTGATACATCACATACATAGAGATAGAACAATAGAACAACACATGGTGATACATCACATACATAGAGATAGAACAATAGAACACCACATGGTGATACATCACATACATAGAGATAGAACAATAGAACACCACATGGTGATACATCACATACATAGAGATAGAACAATAGAACACCACATGGTGATACATCACATACATAGAGATAGAACAATAGAACACCACATGGTGATACATCACATACATAGAGATAGAACACATGGTGATACATCACATACATAGAAATAGAACAACACATGGTGATACATCACATACATAGAGATAGAACAATAGAACAACACATGGTGATACATCACATACATAGAGATAGAACAATAGAACACCACATGGTGATACATCACATACATAGAGATAGAACAATAGAACACCACATGGTGATACATCACATACATAGAGATAGAACAATAGAACACCACATGGTGATACATCACATACATAGAGATAGAACAACACATGGTGATACATCACATACATAGAGATAGAACAACACATGGTGATACATCACATACATAGAGATAGAACAACACATGGTGATACATCACATACATAGAGATAGAACAACACATGGTGATACATCACCATGTGGCCTGGCCAATCAGCAGCAGCTTCTAGGAGCAGCTTATAGCTTCTAGCTGCTGCTGATTGGCCAGGCCGTTTTGTGGCCGGGCATCAAGTCTGCCTGAGAGTTCCCAGATGGGAGCAGGAGGGGGGAACCCAGTGTACTCTCTGCTGCCCCATCTGGCTGAGTCAGGTTATCATCATAGTACACAACTGTGCAAAGCATGCTGCAGACAGGCTGCATATTGACATGGACTCTGTAGTGAACACAATATTTAGTCACTTTTCAGTATCTGCACACCGTACAGCCTTTGTGGAGGAGGAGTATCATGCTGTAGGGAGAAACGTACCCACAAGATGGTTGAGTCTGTGGCCTGCTGTCAACAGGCTACATGACAGCTGGGCAGCTATCAAGAGCTACTTTTTGTCACTGGGACAGAATCAGTGCCCAAAAGCACTGTGGCAGCTGCTTAAAAAGGATGAGCATGGTGAAGGGGAACCCCTTGAGCTACAGGTCTACCTGGCCTTCCTCAATAAGGTGTTGAAGAACCGTTGCTCTGTGGAACTCATCAAGAGTTAAATCCAAGTCAAGACACCAACTTTGAAAACAGTTGTAAGGACTTCTACAGCTATGCACTCAAGCTCTGAAAACAGTTGTAAGGACTTCTACAGCTATGCACTCAAGCTCTGAAAACAGTTGTAAGGACTTCTACAGCTATGCACTCAAGCTCTGAATACAGTTGTAAGGACTTCTACAGCTATGCACTCAAGCTCTGAATACAGTTGTAAGGACTTCTACAGCTATGCACTCAAGCTCTGAAAACAGTTGTAAGGACTTCTACAGCTATGCACTCAAGCTCTGAATACAGTTGTAAGGACTTCTACAGCTATGCACTCAAGCTCTGAATACAGTTGTAAGGACTTCTACAGCTATGCACTCAAGCTCTGAATACAGTTGTAAGGACTTCTACAGCTATGCACTCAAGCAAAAGGGCTTATTGGAAGCAGCACGCTCAAGCAGAAAGTATAAACCCAAGAAGAACATCTAAGGTAAGATAAACATTGTTTAAATAGTATATAGTAAAAGAGTTTATTGTGGGCTCTGGCCCGTCTGGTTTTAGATTTGAATGATGTGCTGCTATTCTTGTGTTTCACTCACTACCAGGTGCTTTCTATGGTGCTGAATGTGCATAGAGACCTGCCTATAGCTGCTGCTGTGATGGAGAAAACTGAGACAAAACCTAGCATAGCCTGTGTGGACAGACCTGCCTATAGCTGCTGCTGTGATGGAGAAAACTGAGACAAAACCTAGCATAGCCTGTGTGGACAGACCTGCCTATAGCTGCTGCTGTGATGGAGAAAACTGAGACAAAACCTAGCATAGCCTGTGTGGACAGACCTGCCTATAGCTGCTGCTGTGATGGAGAAAACTGAGACAAAACCTAGCATAGCCTGTGTGGACAGACCTGCCTATAGCTGCTGCTGTGATGGAGAAAACTGAGACAAAACCTAGCATAGCCTGTGTGGACAGACCTGCCTATAGCTGCTGCTGTGATGGAGAAAACTGAGACAAAACCTAGCATAGCCTGTGTGGACAGACCTGCCTATAGCTGCTGCTGTGATGGAGAAAACTGAGACAAAACCTAGCATAGCCTGTGTGGACAGACCTGCCTATAGCTGCTGCTGTGATGGAGAAAACTGAGACAAAACCTAGCATAGCCTGTGTGGACAGACCTGCCTATAGCTGCTGCTGTGATGGAGAAAACTGAGACAAAACCTAGCATAGCCTGTGTGGACAGACCTGCCTATAGCTGCTGCTGTGATGGAGAAAACTGAGACAAAACCTAGCATAGCCTGTGTGGACAGACCTGCCTATAGCTGGAGAAAACAGAGACAAAACCTAGCATAGCCTGTGTGGACAGACCTGCCTATAGCTGCTGCTGTGATGGAGAAAACAGAGACAAAACCTAGCATAGCCTGTGTGGACAGACCTGCCTATAGCTGCTGCTGTGATGGAGAAAACTGAGACAAAACCTAGCATAGCCTGTGTGGACAGACCTGCCTATAGCTGCTGCTGTGATGGAGAAAACTGAGACAAAACCTAGCATAGCCTGTGTGGACAGACCTGCCTATAGCTGGAGAAAACAGAGACAAAACCTAGCATAGCCTGTGTGGACAGACCTGCCTATAGCTGCTGCTGTGATGGAGAAAACAGAGACAAAACCTAGCATAGCCTGTGTGGACAGACCTGCCTATAGCTGCTGCTGTGATGGAGAAAACTGAGACAAAACCTAGCATAGCCTGTGTGGACAGACCTGCCTATAGCTGCTGCTGTGATGGAGAAAACAGAGACAAAACCTAGCATAGCCTGTGTGGACAGACCTGCCTATAGCTGGAGAAAACAGAGACAAAACCTAGCATAGCCTGTGTGGACAGACCTGCCTATAGCTGCTGCTGTGATGGAGAAAACAGAGACAAAACCTAGCATAGCCTGTGTGGACAGACCTGCCTATAGCTGCTGCTGTGATGGAGAAAACAGAGACAAAACCTAGCATAGCCTGTGTGGACAGACCTGCCTATAGCTGCTGCTGTGATGGAGAAAACAGAGACAAAACCTAGCATAGCCTGTGTGGACAGACCTGCCTATAGCTGCTGCTGTGATGGAGAAAACAGAGACAAAACCTAGCATAGCCTGTGTGGACAGACCTGCCTATAGCTGCTGCTGTGATGGAGAAAACAGAGACAAAACCTAGCATAGCCTGTGTGGACAGACCTGCCTATAGCTGCTGCTGTGATGGAGAAAACAGAGACAAAACCTAGCATAGCCTGTGTGGACAGACCTGCCTATAGCTGCTGCTGTGATGGAGAAAACAGAGACAAAACCTAGCATAGCCTGTGTGGACAGACCTGCCTATAGCTGCTGCTGTGATGGAGAAAACAGAGACAAAACCTAGCATAGCCTGTGTGGACAGACCTGCCTATAGCTGCTGCTGTGATGGAGAAAACAGAGACAAAACCTAGCATAGCCTGTGTGGACAGACCTGCCTATAGCTGCTGCTGTGATGGAGAAAACTGAGACAAAACCTAGCATAGCCTGTGTGGACAGACCTGCCTATAGCTGCTGCTGTGATGGAGAAAACAGAGACAAAACCTAGCATAGCCTGTGTGGACAGACCTGCCTATAGCTGCTGCTGTGATGGAGAAAACAGAGACAAAACCTAGCATAGCCTGTGTGGACAGACCTGCCTATAGCTGCTGCTGTGATGGAGAAAACAGAGACAAAACCTAGCATAGCCTGTGTGGACAGACCTGCCTATAGCTGCTGCTGTGATGGAGAAAACAGAGACAAAACCTAGCATAGCCTGTGTGGACAGACCTGCCTATAGCTGCTGCTGTGATGGAGAAAACTGAGACAAAACCTAGCATAGCCTGTGTGGACAGACCTGCCTATAGCTGCTGCTGTGATGGAGAAAACAGAGACAAAACCTAGCATAGCCTGTGTGGACAGACCTGCCTATAGCTGCTGCTGTGATGGAGAAAACTGAGACAAAACCTAGCATAGCCTGTGTGGACAGACCTGCCTATAGCTGCTGCTGTGATGGAGAAAACAGAGACAAAACCTAGCATAGCCTGTGTGGACAGACCTGCCTATAGCTGCTGCTGTGATGGAGAAAACTGAGACAAAACCTAGCATAGCCTGTGTGGACAGACCTGCCTATAGCTGCTGCTGTGATGGAGAAAACTGAGACAAAACCTAGCATAGCCTGTGTGGACAGACCTGCCTATAGCTGCTGCTGTGATGGAGAAAACTGAGACAAAACCTAGCATAGCCTGTGTGGACAGACCTGCCTATAGCTGCTGCTGTGATGGAGAAAACAGAGACAAAACCTAGCATAGCCTGTGTGGACAGACCTGCCTATAGCTGCTGCTGTGATGGAGAAAACTGAGACAAAACCTAGCATAGCCTGTGTGGACAGACCTGCCTATAGCTGCTGCTGTGATGGAGAAAACAGAGACAAAACCTAGCATAGCCTGTGTGGACAGACCTGCCTATAGCTGCTGCTGTGATGGAGAAAACTGAGACAAAACCTAGCATAGCCTGTGTGGACAGACCTGCCTATAGCTGCTGCTGTGATGGAGAAAACAGAGACAAAACCTAGCATAGCCTGTGTGGACAGACCTGCCTATAGCTGGAGAAAACAGAGACAAAACCTAGCATAGCCTGTGTGGACAGACCTGCCTATAGCTGCTGCTGTGATGGAGAAAACTGAGACAAAACCTAGCATAGCCTGTGTGGACAGACCTGCCTATAGCTGCTGCTGTGATGGAGAAAACAGAGACAAAACCTAGCATAGCCTGTGTGGACAGACCTGCCTATAGCTGCTGCTGTGATGGAGAAAACTGAGACAAAACCTAGCATAGCCTGTGTGGACAGACCTGCCTATAGCTGCTGCTGTGATGGAGAAAACAGAGACAAAACCTAGCATAGCCTGTGTGGACAGACCTGCCTATAGCTGCTGCTGTGATGGAGAAAACAGAGACAAAACCTAGCATAGCCTGTGTGGACAGACCTGCCTATAGCTGCTGCTGTGATGGAGAAAACTGAGACAAAACCTAGCATAGCCTGTGTGGACAGACCTGCCTATAGCTGCTGCTGTGATGGAGAAAACTGAGACAAAACCTAGCATAGCCTGTGTGGACAGACCTGCCTATAGCTGCTGCTGTGATGGAGAAAACTGAGACAAAACCTAGCATAGCCTGTGTGGACAGACCTGCCTATAGCTGCTGCTGTGATGGAGAAAACAGAGACAAAACCTAGCATAGCCTGTGCTGCTTAGGCTGTGGTGCTGCTATGGTGGACAAGTTTGTTAAGTTTACAATTGAATTTATTATATAAGTTGCCTCCAATGCTGACCAATTTTGATTATATTTCTGGTTTTATTTATTGTATCCATTGTCAGGCCTGTATTGCCTGTATAATTTCAAAATTGCAGTAGTTGGCTTTGTTAGGAGGAAGATATTTTGATAAAGTAAACATTTCTTTATTGGTTATTGGTTGTAATTCATGCCTTCACAATCAAATCAGAGCCCCTTTGTTGGTTGGTTCATGGTCCAGTTATATTGTCCAGTTGTAGTGTTTGTAGATTGTATTGTTCAGTAAATAGTTAATTGAAATGCATTTCTGTTTATTTTATTTGCATAATAGTTCCTTCTGTTATAGTTATCATCAGTCCTATTATGTGCTACTGAATGAAACCGATGGCAAAGCATAGTGATGCTACAGTATGTGATGACGTGAACACGGCGCGCACACAGCCTACAAAATATGGAATATACAATTGGATCTGGGTGTCTTTCAGCAACACTAACTCAAAGGTAGGAAGCAACTTTTCAATCTACTGCAGCTGTGTGGTGAAAATAAATGTTTTGCCTTAGTCTGGGAGTGGAGTTGCACTGCATGCGCAGCATGCGCCGTCCACCAACGCTGTATTAAAATACCGTAAGCTCGGAAATCTCACGGTATCAACACCGCGGCTGTTCCTGTCGCGGCATGCCTAGTCGTTACCTGGAGCAGCATCTGCACGCCCTAACCCTATTGGTCGTCACCTGGAGCAGCATCTGAACACTCTAACCCTATTGGTCGTCACCTGGAGCAGCATCTGAACACTCTAACCCTATTGGTCGTCACCTGGAGCAGCGTCTGCACGCCCTAACCCTATTGGTCGTCACCTGGAGCAGCATCTGAACACTCTAACCCTATTGGTCGTTACCTGGAGCAGCGTCTGCACGCTCTAACCCTATTGGTCGTTACCTGGAGCAGCATCTGAACACTCTAACCCTATTGGTCGTCACCTGGAGCAGCATCTGAACACACTAACCCTATTGGTCGTCACCTGGAGCAGCGTCTGCACGCTCTAACCCTATTGGTCGTCACCTGGAGCAGCGTCTGCACGCTCTAACCCTATTGGTCGTCACCTGGAGCAGCGTCTGCACGCCCTAACCCTATTGGTCGTCACCTGGAGCAGCGTCTGCACGCCCTAACCCTATTGGTCGTCACCTGGAGCAGCGTCTGCACGCTCTAACCCTATTGGTCGTTACCTGGAGCAGCGTCTGCACGCGCTCGAAGGGCGTCAGCACGGCCTCGGCGGTCCCCGCGGCGGCCGCGGCGAAGCTCCTCGTGGCGATGTCGGGCACGGCCAGGCCGCTGGCCGCCGCCCGGTCCAGCAGGACGCGGCTGAAGTCCTCGTAGAGGCCGAACATGATGGCCACCGTGGTGCTCTTCTGGAGGAGGGGCGGCAGCAGGCCGCGGTACAGACGACCCACACCGTCCGCGCCCAGCTGGCGGAGGGCCTCCCGGGCCGTGACGCCATGGAGCTGCTGGCGGAACAGCACCTGGAACATTGATTGATTGATTGGACAGTTAGGTTAATCCATTTTGGCCTGACCTCGAAATTTAAAAAAAATAAATCTTCTAAATCCTCCAGTTTTCTGAAATCAATATTTTCACAATTTTTTCAAAAAATAGCAGATCTGCTATTTATCCAATAGCTAAATTATAACATAATGTTTAAAACACCAAAAGGGGTTCCTGCCCAGAATGGGTACTGTAATTCTGCAAACTGTTAATACATTCATAAATCTTTACATAGATGGTGCATTACATTCACACACACACATTCACACACCTTTACATAGATGGTGCATTACATTCACACACACACATTCACACACCTTTACATAGATGGTGCATTACATTCACAGACACACATTCACACACCTTTACATAGATTGTGCATTACATTCACACACACATTCACACACCTTTACATAGATTGTGCATTACATTCACACACACATTCACACACCTTTACACATATTGTGCATTACATTCACACACACACATTCACACACCGATGGCGGCGGAAACCATGCAAGGCACCAACCTGCACATCAGGAGCAATCAGAGGTTCAGAGTCTTGCTCAAGGACACTTCCACACCGACTCTGGGGGAGCAAACAGGGGGGTTCGAACCGGCAACCTTGCGGTTACCATCCGGCCACTCTACCGCTGAGCCACCGCCGCACCGGGAAGGCAGGGCTTAAACCATTTAGACCTGAGGACGATTCTACAAATACCTTCTAAATCCTGACAGTTTTCTGAACCACTGACATGTTTCTGTGTCAGTGGTTCTCACAGGGTTAAAACCCATGTTTCTGTGTCAGTGGTTCTCACAGGGTTAAAACCCATGTTTCTGTGTCAGTGGTTCTCACAGGGTTAAACTCTATGTTTCTATGTCAGTGGTTCTCACAGGGTTAAACCCCATGTTTCTGTGTCAGTGGTTCTCACAGGGTTAAACCCTATGTTTCTGTGTCAGTGGTTCTCACAGGGTTAAACCCCATGTTTCTGTGTCAGTGGTTCTCACAGGGTTAAACCCCATGTTTCTGTGTCAGTGGTTCTCACAGGGTTAAACCCCATGTTTCTGTGTCAGTGGTTCTCACAGGGTTAAACCCCATGTTTCTGTGTCAGTGGTTCTCACAGGGTTAAACCCCATGTTTCTGTGTCAGTGGTTCTCACAGGGTTAAACCCCATGTTTCTGTGTCAGTGGTTCTCACAGGGTTAAACCCTATGTTTCTGTGTCAGTGGTTCTCACAGGGTTAAAACCCATGTTTCTATGTCAGTGGTTCTCACAGGGTTAAACCCTATGTTTCTGTCAGTGGTTCTCACAGGGTTAAACCCATGTTTCTGTGTCAGTGGTTCTCACAGGGTTAAACCCTATGTTTCTATGTCAGTGGTTCTCACAGGGTTAAACCCTATGTTTCTGTGTCAGTGGTTCTCACAGGGTTAAACCCTATGTTTCTATGTCAGTGGTTCTCACAGGGTTAAACCTCATGTTTCTGTGTCAGTGGTTCTCACAGGGTTAAACCCATGTTTCTGTGTCAGTGGTTCTCACAGGGTTAAAACCCATGTTTCTATGTCAGTGGTTCTCACAGGGTTAAACCCTATGTTGCTATGTCAGTGGTTCTCACAGAGTTAAACCCTATGTTGCTATGTCAGTGGTTCTCACAGAGTTAAACCCTATGTTGCTATGTCAGTGGTTCTCACAGAGTTAAACCCTATGTTGCTATGTCAGTGGTTCTCAAACATTTTCATGTCAAGGACCCAAAAAAATGATATGTAATCGGCCACCGACCCCCATCTGAAAATATGTTGTTCCAGGGACCCCCCGCCCCCCCCCCCCCCCAAGAAGCAAAGATTTGAGTTAAAAAAGAAAATATATATATTGAAAGATTTGCGAGACGTTTTCACGATTTTTCAAAAATAGCAGATCTACAAGCTCGTAGAAACGAACGTTGAAACTAACTTAAAACGGGACCAACGTTTTTTTTTTTTTTTTTTTAATAGTCTCTTTTTTTATAATTTTTATCCCACGCTTTTGTAACCCATTTTTCACCCCTGTGTCAATTATCTAATGTGATCCTGGGCTCTACACACCCTCCGCCAACCTGGGGAGAGCAACAGAATTGAACTCATGCTTCCTTCATGCCTGAGTGTCCAAGTTGCTCCTTTACACCTGACAGGGGGGAGTTTCCCTGGTTGGACGTAGCGCGTGGAAGGAACACGTTATTCCAACCAGTTCCTTTCCCCTCCATCAGGTGCCCCGGCTGGCCAGGGGGAGGCAGTTTAGAGACCAGGATTACTGCATGTTTTTTGTGAGGGTACCTACCCTAGGGGACACGGGGAGAACATGTGAGGGTACCTACCCTAGGGGACACAGGGAGAGCATGTGAGGGTACCTACCCTAGGGGACACGGGGAGAACATGTGAGGGTACCTACCCTAGGGGACACGGGGAGAACATGTGAGGGTACCTACCCTAGGGGACACAGGGAGAACATGTGAGGGTACCTACCCTAGGGGACACGGGGAGAACATGTGAGGGTGCCTACCCTAGGGGACACGGGGAGAGCATGTGAGGGTACCTACCCTAGGGGACACGGGGAGAACATGTGAGGGTACCTACCCTAGGGGACACGGGGAGAACATGTGAGGGTGCCTACCCTAGGGGACACGGGGAGAGCATGTGAGGGTACCTACCCTAGGAGACACGGGGAGAACATGTGAGGGTGCCTACCCTAGGGGACACGGGGAGAGCATGTGAGGGTACCTACCCTAGGGGACACGGAGAGAACATGTGAGGGTACCTACCCTAGGGGACACGGGGAGAACATGTGAGGGTACCTACCCTAGGGGACACGGGGAGAACATGCAAACTCCACACAGAAAGGCCCTTTCGCCGACCCCGTTAAATAGTCTTTCTGTCAGCAGCCCTACCTTCTGCAGAGGGAAGGTCACCACGATGTTGGTGAAGGCAGCGATGGAACCACACACGTAGTGCTTCCCCTGAGGACCCAGCAGGGGGCCCACCAGGCCCCCCTGCTTAGGGGGACCCACCACCAGGCCCCCCTGCTTAGGGGGCCCCACCAGGCCCCCTCCTCCCTGATGGGGTCCTGGCTCAGCGTCCATGGGGCCCACCAGAACCCCTCTCCCTCTCCCACCCTGATGGGGGCCTGGCTCTGGGTCCATGGTGCTCACAGCCATGGTCCAGGTCCTAGGACAACCACAGCTCCATCAGGGGGCACTGTGGAGGTCAGAGGTCAGCTCTGTGGAGGTCAGGAGGTCACAGGCTCTGTGGAGATAAGATAGGTACCGTTATCATCAGTCACCCCGAGAGAGAGAGAGACACAGACAGACAGACGGCACAAGAGATTTTTATGGGATGAATCTAGAGTTGCAATACCCTCCATTGACTCCCCACTCATCCAAATTGCGTTTGCGATCTGCTTGTATTAGACGTTAAACTCACCAACATTGCAGCTCTAGGCCAAACTTGAATTATCCTCTTTTTTTTCTAAGTGTTGGAGTTTGGAAGCACTCGTTTTTATTAACGGGTCGCGCTGCTGCCTCCTGCATTATGTGCAAATGCGAAACAGGTGGTACACAGGGCCGTTCAGTGACTTACGACGAGCGCTTCCAAACTCCAGCACAGAATGTCTTGACAGAAAGTATCTCATAACAACATGTCTACGGTGGATTTTTATGAAACAAAAGCCTGGCAGATTGAAAGAGGATAATTCAAGCTTGGCCTAGAGCTGCAATGTTGGCGAGTTTAACGTTGTTTAATACAAGCAGATCACAAACACAATGTGGATGAGTAGGGAGTCAATGGAGGGTATTGGTGATGAGTAGGGAGTCAATGGAGGGTATTGGTGGTGAGTAGGGAGTCAATGGAGGGTATTGGTGGTGAGTAGGGAGTCAATGGAGGGTATTGGTGATGAGTGGGGAGTCAATGGAGGGTATTGGTGGTGAGTGGGGAGTCAATGGAGGGTATTGGTGGTGAGTGGGGAGTCAATGGAGGGTATTGGTGGTGAGTGGGGAGTCAATGGAGGGTATTGGTGATGAGTGGGGAGTCAATGGATGGTATTGGTGATGAGTGGGGAGTCAATGGAGGGTATTGGTGATGAGTGGGGAGTCAATGGAGGGTATTGGTGGTGAGTGGGGAGTCAATGGAGGGAGGGTATTGGTGGTGAGTAGGGAGTCAATGGAGGGTATTGGTGATGAGTGGGGAGTCAATGGAGGGTATTGGTGGTGAGTGGGGAGTCAATGGAGGGTATTGGTGGTGAGTGGGGAGTCAATGGAGGGTATTGGTGGTGAGTAGGGAGTCAATGGAGGGTATTGGTGATGAGTAGGGAGTCAATGGAGGGTATTGGTGGTGAGTAGGGAGTCAATGGAGGGTATTGGTGATGAGTAGGGAGTCAATGGAGGGTATTGGTGATGAGTAGGGAGTCAATGGAGGGTATTGGTGATGAGTGGGGAGTCAATGGAGGGTATTGGTTGTGAGTGGGGAGTCAATGGAGGGTATTGGTGGTGAGTAGGGAGTCAATGGAGGGTATTGGTGATGAGTGGGGAGTCAATGGAGGGTATTGGTGATGAGTAGGGAGTCAATGGAGGGTATTGGTGATGAGTAGGGAGTCAATGGAGGGTATTGGTGATGAGTAGGGAGTCAATGGAGGGTATTGGTGATGAGTAGGGAGTCAATGGAGGGTATTGGTGATGAGTAGGGAGTCAATGGAGGGTATTGGTGGTGAGTAGGGAGTCAATGGAGGGTATTGGTGATGAGTAGGGAGTCAATGGAGGGTATTGGTGATGAGTAGGGAGTCAATGGAGGGTATTGGTGATGAGTAGGGAGTCAATGGAGGGTATTGGTGATGAGTAGGGAGTCAATGGAGGGTATTGGTGATGAGTAGGGAGTCAATGGAGGGTATTGGTGGTGAGTAGGGAGTCAATGGAGGGTATTGGTGATGAGTAGGGAGTCAATGGAGGGTATTGGTGATGAGTAGGGAGTCAATGGTGGGTATTGGTGATGAGTAGGGAGTCAATGGAGGGTATTGGTGATGAGTAGGGAGTCAATGGAGGGTATTGCAACTCTAGATTCATCCCATTATAAAAAACAATCTACAGTTGCAAATTGCGGCTAGCAGACATACAGACAGGACACACAGGTCCACAATCCCAATAATTAAGGATCTATTTTCATAATTTATACACAGACACACAAAACTGGCCCCCGTAAAATCTGAAGCCCCCCCCCACCCCCCCCACTGTATATGTTCCTTTTCCCTTTTTACCTCCTTTATGATGAAGTCCTGTTTTATTTGGCTATATAGAAGTGTCTATTTGTATGTCTAAATGTTTTGATGAATTGAACAAGGTGGACCCTCTTGTAAACAAGTGTAATGCTTTATGGTGTCGTCCACTCAGTTAACAGCCTTTGAGTTGTGCTTGAAATGTACTGTAATTCTGCAAACTGTTAATACATAAATAAATCCACACACACACACACACACACACACACACACACACACACACACACACACACACACTAAAATAACTAACAGACACTAACAGACTAACAGCTACGTAGCATAGCAGTAGCTACATGCTAACCTCATACACACACACAGCAGAGCAACACGCCCATACACACACACACATACATTGATTGATTGAAGAATTTATTAACAGTTTGCAGAATTACAGTACATTTCAAGCACAAACTCAATACAAAGGCTGTTAACTGTGAGTGGACGACCCAATTAAGCATTACACTTGTTTCCAATAGGGTCCACCATGTTCAAATCATCAAAACATTTAGAGACGTACAAATAGACACTTCTATAGACAGAACAGGAATTCATCATAAAGGAGGTAAAAAGGGAAAAGAAGGGGGGGGCGGTGGGGGGGATTCACGTTCAGCTCCGTTAATTTGTTTGTTTTCCTTGGAGGAGCTGCGTTGGGTCCCCAAGTTGGCTCAGTGGCCATACCTTGAGTTGGCAAACACACTTAGCATGGGTGCTAACAAACAGGCTAACAGCTGTCATGTGTGTGTGTGTGTGTGTGTGTGTGTGTTAGTTCGTGCTAACACGCAAACAGATGTCATGTGTGTGTACGTGTGCTAACATGCTAACAGATGTCATGTGTGTGTACGTGTGCTAACATGCTAACAGATGTCATGTGTGTGTACGTGTGCTAACATGCTAACAGATGTCATGTGTGTGTACGTGTGCTAACATGCTAACAGATGTCATGTGTGTGTACGTGTGTGCTAACCTGTATCTTCAGTGTTGTCCTCCAGCCTAATAATGACCTCATCCATCCACTCATTAACACGTCATTAATTAGTGTATATTAATTAATGAATGACTCCTGGACGTCAGGTTGTCACAGACTGACATCAGTGGAGGTCGCGAGCTCGCTCTGACAGCACTGTTCTTTTGGCAAATCTAAGTGAGCAAATATAAGACTTCCGGGGGACGATCTCTTCAAAATAAGAGTACCCTCTAGAGTATTGAAAAAAAGATTAATTTGCACATTAAAACTATAAATTAAGCATTTAAACGATGCTATAGGACACACATTATGTTTCTGTGTAAAAATAAGTAATAAGTAATATTTCTGTGTAAAGATAAGTAATTAAAAAGTTATCTAAATGGATAAATGCTATTCACTGGAGAGCATGGACTTTATAAAGTGGACGCTGGACAAAAATCCCTGCTATGTTTCGACTAGTGTGACATACGCACGCGTCCGGGGAGACGCCAATTTTTGTTTTACACCTCTGCTGCTTAGCGGACAGTGTGGTGTTGTAGAGGAGGTCTCCCCGGACGCGTGCGTATGTCACACTAGTCGAAACATAGCAGGGATTTTTGTCCAGCGTCCACTTTAGTCCACTGTAGTCTGGAAATGGGAAGTTTTTTTATGTTTTTTGACCTGTGACCTGGTGCCAATTTTTGTTTTACACCTCTGCTGCTTAGCGGACAGTGTGGTGTTGTAGAGGAGGTCTCCCCGGACGCGTGCATATGTCACACTAGTCGAAACATAGCAGGGATTTTTGTCCAGTGTCCACTTTAGTCCACTGTAGTCTGGAAATGGGAAGTTTTTTTAAGTTTTTTTACATCTGACCTGGTGCCAATTTTTGTTTTACACCTCTGCTGCTTAGCGGACAGTGTGGTGTTGTAGAGGAGGTCTCCCCGGACGCGTGCGTATGTCACACTAGTCGAAACATAGCAGGGATTTTTGTCCAGCGTCCACTTTAGTCCACTGTAGTCTGGAAATGGGAAGTTTTTTTATGTTTTTTTACCTGTGACCTGGTGCCAATTTTTGTTTTACACCTCTGCTGCTTAGCGGACAGTGTGGTGTTGTAGAGGAGGTCTCCCCGGACGCGTGCGTATGTCACACTAGTCGAAACATAGCAGGGATTTTTGTCCAGCGTCCACTTTAGTCCACTGTAGTCTGGAAATGGGAAGTTTTTTTATGTTTTTTGACCTGTGACCTGGTGCCAATTTTTGTTTTACACCTCTGCTGCTTAGCGGACAGTGTGGTGTTGTAGAGGAGGTCTCCCCGGACGCGTGCATATGTCACACTAGTCGAAACATAGCAGGGATTTTTGTCCAGTGTCCACTTTAGTCCACTGTAGTCTGGAAATGGGAAGTTTTTTTAAGTTTTTTTACATCTGACCTGGTGCCAATTTTTGTTTTACACCTCTGCTGCTTAGCGGACAGTGTGGTGTTGTAGAGGAGGTCTCCCCGGACGCGTGCGTATGTCACACTAGTCGAAACATAGCAGGGATTTTTGTCCAGCGTCCACTTTAGTCCACTGTAGTCTGGAAATGGGAAGTTTTTAATGTTTTTTTACCTGTGACCTGGTGCCAATTTTTGTTTTACACCTCTGCTGCTTAGCGGACAGTGTGGTGTTGTAGAGGAGGTCTCCCCGGACGCGTGCGTATGTCACACTAGTCGAAACATAGCAGGGATTTTTGTCCAGCGTCCACTTTAGTCCACTGTAGTCTGGAAATGGGACGTTTTTTAAAGTTTTTTTACATCTGACCTGGTGCCAATTTTTGTTTTACACCTCTGCTGCTTAGCGGACAGTGTGGTGTTGTAGAGGAGGTCTCCCCGGACGCGTGCATATGTCACACTAGTCGAAACATAGCAGGGATTTTTGTCCAGCGTCCACTTTAGTCCACTGTAGTCTGGAAATGGGAAGTTTTTTAAAGTTTTTTTACATCTGACCTGGTGCCAATTTTTGTTTTACACCTCTGCTGCTTAGCGGACAGTGTGGTGTTGTAGAGGAGGTCTCCCCGGACGCGTGCGTATGTCACACTAGTCGAAACATAGCAGGGATTTTTGTCCAGCGTCCACTTTAGTCCACTGTAGTCTGGAAATGGGAAGTTTTTTTATGTTTTTTGACCTGTGACCTGGTGCCAATTTTTGTTTTACACCTCTGCTGCTTAGCGGACAGTGTGGTGTTGTAGAGGAGGTCTCCCCGGACGCGTGCGTATGTCACACTAGTCGAAAGATAGCAGGGATTTTTGTCCAGCGTCCACTTTAGTCCACTGTAGTCTGGAAATGGGACATTTTTTTTATGTTTTTTGACCTGTGACCTGGTGCCAATTTTTGTTTTACACCTCTGCTGCTTAGCGGACAGTGTGGTGTTGTAGAGGAGGTCTCCCCGGACGCGTGCATATGTCACACTAGTCGAAACATAGCAGGGATTTTTGTCCAGTGTCCACTTTAGTCCACTGTAGTCTGGAAATGGGAAGTTTTTTTAAGTTTTTTTACATCTGACCTGGTGCCAATTTTTGTTTTACACCTCTGCTGCTTAGCGGACAGTGTGGTGTTGTAGAGGAGGTCTCCCCGGACGCGTGCGTATGTCACACTAGTCGAAACATAGCAGGGATTTTTGTCCAGCGTCCACTTTAGTCCACTGTAGTCTGGAAATGGGAAGTTTTTTTATGTTTTTTTACCTGTGACCTGGTGCCAATTTTTGTTTTACACCTCTGCTGCTTAGCGGACAGTGTGGTGTTGTAGAGGAGGTCTCCCCGGACGCGTGCGTATGTCACACTAGTCGAAACATAGCAAGGATTTTTGTCCAGCGTCCACTTTAGTCCACTGTAGTCTGGAAATGGGAAGTTTTTTTATGTTTTTTTACCTGTGACCTGGTGCCAATTTTTGTTTTACACCTCTGCTGCTTAGCGGACAGTGTGGTGTTGTAGAGGAGGTCTCCCCGGACGCGTGCGTATGTCACACTAGTCGAAACATAGCAGGGATTTTTGTCCAGCGTCCACTTTAGTCCACTGTAGTCTGGAAATGGGAAGTTTTTTTATGTTTTTTGACCTGTGACCTGGTGCCAATTTTTGTTTTACACCTCTGCTGCTTAGCGGACAGTGTGGTGTTGTAGAGGAGGTCTCCCCGGACGCGTGCATATGTCACACTAGTCGAAACATAGCAGGGATTTTTGTCCAGTGTCCACTTTAGTCCACTGTAGTCTGGAAATGGGAAGTTTTTTTAAGTTTTTTTACATCTGACCTGGTGCCAATTTTTGTTTTACACCTCTGCTGCTTAGCGGACAGTGTGGTGTTGTAGAGGAGGTCTCCCCGGACGCGTGCGTATGTCACACTAGTCGAAACATAGCAGGGATTTTTGTCCAGCGTCCACTTTAGTCCACTGTAGTCTGGAAATGGGAAGTTTTTTTATGTTTTTTTACCTGTGACCTGGTGCCAATTTTTGTTTTACACCTCTGCTGCTTAGCGGACAGTGTGGTGTTGTAGAGGAGGTCTCCCCGGACGCGTGCGTATGTCACACTAGTCGAAACATAGCAGGGATTTTTGTCCAGCGTCCACTTTAGTCCACTGTAGTCTGGAAATGGGACATTTTTTAAAGTTTTTTTACATCTGACCTGGTGCCAATTTTTGTTTTACACCTCTGCTGCTTAGCGGACAGTGTGGTGTTGTAGAGGAGGTCTCCCCGGACGCCTGCATATGTCACACTAGTCGAAACATAGCAGGGATTTTTGTCCAGTGTCCACTTTAGTCCACTGTAGTCTGGAAATGGGAAGTTTTTTTAAGTTTTTTTACATCTGACCTGGTGCCAATTTTTGTTTTACACCTCTGCTGCTTAGCGGACAGTGTGGTGTTGTAGAGGAGGTCTCCCCGGACGCGTGCATATGTCACACTAGTCGAAACATAGCAGGGATTTTGTCCAGCATCCACTTTATTAAGTCCATGCACTCCAGTGAATGGACTTGGGCACTCCAGTGCATGGACTTGGGCATTTATCCATTTAGATAACTTTTTTACGTTATTTAATTACTTATTTTTACACAGAAACATAATGTGTGTCTTCACAATAACTGTAATGTAATAACAATACTAATAATGTAATGTAATAATTATTTAATTAACCACGCTTTTATTCTGAAAGCAACCGGATGTCTTAAATTTGCTAGCTCTCTGGCAGGAAGTTCTAGATTTGCCAAAAGAACGGAGCCCGCTCTGACGGCGGCGCGGCGCAGCTTCCTTTCATGTTTCCAGACCGCCTGGGCCGAGCGCGCAGCGACCCCTACTGGACGGGAGGAGCGGCGCAGGGGCACAGAGAGAGAGCATTAAAATCATCCAAATATTTTATAGGCCGGTGTTGATTTCGTCGACTAAAACTAAGACGAAAAATGTTCGTCGACTACCTGTTTTCCACTGACGAAAACTAAATGGAAACTAAATGAAAACTAAGCTACAATGACTAAAGCTAAGACTAAATATACTGACAATTCGTCAACAAATAAAAACTAGACTAAAATGTTAGGAAGGGACTAGCAGACAAGAGATCCAGTATGAGTCATTTTACACTTGGTTGCATGCTGAAAATAGACGATCGGCTATTTGGAAAAAAAACAGTCATTACGACAGCATTATTTTGTTCGACTAAATCAACTGTAGATTTAGTCGACTAAAATCGTATGATACATACTGAAGGAGTTCCAGGGGGTTCCCAGCAAAATGATAGTTAGGAACCAAATGGACCCAGTTATGGGTCTGTAACTCGATCTGAGAGTGTACACATGGAACCAAATGGACCCTTATGGGTCTGTGACTCTGAGAGTGTACAAATGGAACCAAATGGACCCTTATGGGTCTGTGACTCTGAGAGTGTACAAATGGACCCTTATGGGTCTGTGACTCTGAGAGTGTACAACCCTAACGGGTCCATTTGGTTCCATTTGTACACTCTCAGAGTTAAATTAACATTGATTTAACAATATAAATTGGGGGTCTCAGAGATAGAAATGCCACTAAATGGGGGTCTGTAGACTAATGCATGTCAAACTGGGGGTCCTTGGGGCTCATTAGTGTCAATTTGGGGGTCCTTGACATGAAAACGTTTGGGCTAGAGAAAAGAATAGTAGTTTCCACAATGCATATTATGTATGCATTGTGGTAAAAAAGCCTATTGTTTATTTTTTTTAAATGAAATGAAATGAAATGAAATGAAATGATTACTATATTTACCCAGGGTATGGCTAAGCTCAAGAACTTGTTTCCAGCCAGGCCCTGCTCATAGAACATTTCATGGTAGTGGTTCAATGCCTTGCTCAAGGGCACTTCAGCGGTGGTAATTTTAACGTGTCGGACCGCTGATTCGAACTGGCGACCTTCCGGTATCAAGACCGCTCCGCAATCCGTTCGGCCACCGCTGCCACGACCAAAAGAACCTGGCCCCGTAAAATCTGAATCCCCCACCCACCACCACCCACCCTCTTTCCCCTCACTGTATATGTTTCTTTTCCCTTTTTACCTCCTTTATGATGAATTCCTGTTCTCTCTCTTTTTTTTTTGCTAAATAGTGTCTATTTGTATGTCTCTAAATGTTATGATGAATTGAACATGGTGGACCATCTTGTAAACAAGAGTAATGCTTAATTGGGTCGTCCACACACAGTTAACAGTCTTTGTATTGAGTTGTGCTTGAAATGTACTGTAATTCTGCAAACTGTTAATAAATACTTCAATCAATCAATCAATCAATCAATCAATCAATCAATCAATCACTGCTGTACAGTGTAGCTACAGGATGCATTAATGATCAACGGATTGATCTACAGATCTACAAGCTCACAACACGTCCGGCACGCTGTGAGCGTGTAGATCTGCTATATGTTCAGAGCGCAATAACGCCTGAAATTAAAAAATCATTCACTCTGAAAGAATATATATTCAAAGATTTGCGCCGCATTTTTACGCGCCACTTGGTGGCGCGCTATGAGCTTGTAGATCTGTTATTTTTCAATTGCTAAATTATAACATAATGCTTAGATAAAACAGTCCCTCCTAACATTATACTTCTCCACTCCAGTCCCTCCTAACATTATAATTCTCCACTCAGTCCCTCCTAACATTATAATTCTCCACTCAGTCCCTCCTAACATTATAATTCTCCACTCCAGTCCCTCCTAACATTATAATTCTCCACTCAGTCCCTCCTAACATTATAATTCTCCACTCCAGTCCCTCCTAACATTTTAATTCTCCACTCCAGTCCCTCCTAACATTATAATTCTCCACTCAGTCCCTCCTAACATTTTAATTCTCCACTCAGTCCCTCCTAACATTTTAATTCTCCACTCAGTCCCTCCTAACATTATAATTCTCCACTCAGTCCCTCCTAACATTATAATTCTCCACTCCAGTCCCTCCTAACATTTTAATTCTCCACTCCAGTCCCTCCTAACATTATAATTCTCCACTCAGTCCCTCCTAACATTTTAATTCTCCACTCAGTCCCTCCTAACATTTTAATTCTCCACTCAGTCCCTCCTAACATTTTAATTCTCCACTCAGTCCCTCCTAACATTTTAATTCTCCACTCAGTCCCTCCTAACATTTTAATTCTCCACTCAGTCCCTCCTAACATTTTAATTCTCCACTCCAGTCCCTCCTAACATTTTAATTCTCCACTCAGTCCCTCCTAACATTTGAATTCTCCACTCAGTCCCTCCTAACATTATAATTCTCCACTCAGTCCCTCCTAACATTATAATTCTCCACTCAGTCCCTCCTAACATTATAATTCTCCACTCCAGTCCCTCCTAACATTATAATTCTCCACTCAGTCCCTCCTAACATTATAATTCTCCACTACGTCACTCCCTAACATTTTAATCAAACTGTTATTTGCTGATGAAATTGCCCATCAGTCACTCGATCACTGTATGTATGTTGTCAGAATACAGTAATATTACTTAATAAAATAAAACATTAAACATAATCAAAACGTAATAAAAAAGTCAACCAAAGAACAAGATTCCTTTACAGGATCTCCTCACTGGTCAACAAAAACACCTTGAAGACCCTAACGGGAGCCCTCGTACAAGGTTTCTACGACTATGCATGCACCTCCTGGTACCACAGGTACTCTCCTAGGGAGGTCCTCGACACACGTCCCACTGGGGGCAGACCAAGAACCAGATGGATTACATCTCCACTGGGAGGAGACCCCGGAGCAGACCAAGGATCACGTCCCACTGGGAGGAGACCCCGGGGCAGACCAAGGATCACGTTCCACTGGGAGGAGACCCCGGGGCAGACCAAGGATCATGTCCCACTGGGAGGAGACCCCGGGGCAGACCAAGGATCACGTCCCACTGGGAGGAGACCCCGGGGCAGACCAAGGACCACGTCCCACTGGGAGGAGACCAAGGACCAGTTGCATGGAGGAAACACATCGACTCACTGGCCTTGGAACGTCTCGGAATCCTCCAGGAGGAAGTCACTAATGTTGCTCTGGAGAGGGAAGTCTGGAGCACTCTGGTGGAGCCGTTGCCCCCGCGACCCGACTACGGATAAGCATACATGGGCCACATGCGGCCCCCACCCTCACTTAATGCGGCCCTCAGGTTAATATCAGAATACTGAGATATTATTGATTTCAGCTGTTACAATTCCAAATATACCCGCTTTTGTATGTCCAATGTGTTTGGATTTAGTTCACAAGGTTAACATAACTATAACTATCACAAGGTTAACATAACTATAACTATAACAAGGTTAACATAACTATAACTATAACAAGGTTAACATAACTATAACTATAACAAGGTTAACATAACTATAACTATAACAAGGTTAACATAACTATAACTATAACAAGGTTAACATAACTATAACTATAACAAGGTTAACATAACTATAACTATAACAAGGTTAACATAACTATAACTATAACAAGGTTAACATAACTATAACTATAACAAGGTTAACATAACTATAACTATAACAAGGTTAACATAACTATAACTATCACAAGGTTAACATAACTATAACTATAACAAGGTTAACATAACTATAACTATAACAAGGTTAACATAACTATAACTATAACAAGGTTAACATAACTATAACTATAACAAGGTTAACATAACTATAACTATAACAAGGTTAACATAACTATAACTATCACAAGGTTAACATAACTATAACTATCACAAGGTTAACATAACTATAACTATAACAAGGTTAACATAACTATAACTATAACAAGGTTAACATAACTATAACTATCACAAGGTTAACATAACTATAACTATAACAAGGTTAACATAACTATAACTATAACAAGGTTAACATAACTATAACTATAACAAGGTTAACATAACTATAACTATAACAAGGTTAACATAACTATAACTATAACAAGGTTAACATAACTATAACTATAACAAGGTTAACATAACTATAACTATAACTATAACAAGGTTAACATAACTATAACTATAACAAGGTTAACATAACTATAACTATAACAAGGTTAACATAACTATAACTATAACTATAACAAGGTTAACATAACTATAACTATAACAAGGTTAACATAACTATAACAAGGTTAACATAACTATAACTATCACAAGGTTAACATAACTATAACAAGGTTAACATAACTATAACTATCACAAGGTTAACATAACTATAACTATAACAAGGTTAACATAACTATAACTATCACAAGGTTAACATAACTATAACTATCACAAGGTTAACATAACTATAACTATAACAAGGTTAACATAACTATAACTATAACAAGGTTAACATAACTATAACTATAACAAGGTTAACATAACTATAACTATAACTATAACAAGGTTAACATAACTATAACTATAACTATAACAAGGTTAACATAACTATAACTATCACAAGGTTAACATAACTATAACTATCACAAGGTTAACATAACTATAACTATAACAAGGTTAACATAACTATAACTATAACAAGGTTAACATAACTATAACTATAACAAGGTTAACATAACTATAACTATAACAAGGTTAACATAACTATAACTATAACAAGGTTAACATAACTATAACTATCACAAGGTTAACATAACTATAACTATAACAAGGTTAACATAACTATAACTATAACAAGGTTAACATAACTATAACTATAACAAGGTTAACATAACTATAACTATCACAAGGTTAACATAACTATAACTATAACAAGGTTAACATAACTATAACTATAACAAGGTTAACATAACTATAACTATCACAAGGTTAACATAACTATAACTATAACAAGGTTAACATAACTATAACTATAACAAGGTTAACATAACTATAACTATAACTATAACAAGGTTAACATAACTATAACTATCACAAGGTTAACATAACTATAACTATCACAAGGTTAACATAACTATAACTATAACAAGGTTAACATAACTATAACTATAACAAGGTTAACATAACTATAACTATAACAAGGTTAACATAACTATAACTATAACAAGGTTAACATAACTATAACTATCACAAGGTTAACATAACTATAACTATAACAAGGTTAACATAACTATAACTATCACAAGGTTAACATAACTATAACTATCACAAGGTTAACATAACTATAACTATAACAAGGTTAACATAACTATAACTATAACAAGGTTAACATAACTATAACTATAACTATAACAAGGTTAACATAACTATAACTATCACAAGGTTAACATAACTATAACTATAACAAGGTTAACATAACTATAACTATAACAAGGTTAACATAACTATAACTATAACAAGGTTAACATAACTATAACTATAACAAGGTTAACATAACTATAACTATAACAAGGTTAACATAACTATAACTATCACAAGGTTAACATAACTATAACTATCACAAGGTTAACATAACTATAACTATAACAAGGTTAACATAACTATAACTATCACAAGGTCAACATAACTATAACTATAACAAGGTTAACATAACTATAACTATCACAAGGTTAACATAACTATAACTATAACAAGGTTAACATAACTATAACTATAACAAGGTTAACATAACTATAACTATAACAAGGTTAACATAACTATAACTATAACAAGGTTAACATAACTATAACTATAACTATAACAAGGTTAACATAACTATAACTATCACAAGGTTAACATAACTATAACTATCACAAGGTTAACATAACTATAACTATAACAAGGTTAACATAACTATAACTATCACAAGGTTAACATAACTATAACTATAACAAGGTTAACATAACTATAACTATAACAAGGTTAACATAACTCTGGAGTGAGTTTAATATGCAATGTGGCCCCTCTGGAGTGACAGTAATATGCAATGTGGCCCCTCTGGAGTGACAGTAATATGCAATGTGGCCCCTCTGGAGTGACAGTAATATGCAATGTGGCCCCTCTTGAGTGAGTTTAATATGCAATGTGGCCCCTCTGGAGTGAGTTTAATATGCAATGTGGCCCCTCTGGAGTGACAGTAATATGCAATGTGGCCCCTCTGGAGGGAGTTTAATATGCAATGTGGCCCCTCTGGAGTGAGTTTAATATGCAATGTGGCCCCTCTGGAGTGACAGTAATATGCAATGTGGCCCCTGGAGTGAGTTTAATATGCAATGTGGCCCCTCTGGAGTGACAGTAATATGCAATGTGGCCCCTCTGGAGTGACAGTAATATGCAATGTGGCCCCTCTTGAGTGAGTTTAATATGCAATGTGGCCCCTCTGGAGTGAGTTTAATATGCAATGTGGCCCCTCTGGAGTGACAGTAATATGCAATGTGGCCCCTCTGGAGTGAGTTTAATATGCAATGTGGCCCCTCTGGAGTGACAGTAATATGCAATGTGGCCCCTCTGGAGTGACAGTAATATGCAATGTGGCCCCTCTGGAGTGACAGTAATATGCAATGTGGCCCCTGGAGTGAGTTTAATATGCAATGTGGCCCCTCTGGAGTGACAGTAATATTTAATGTGGCCCCTCTGGAGTGAGTTTAATATGCAATGTGGCCCCTGGAGTGAGTTTAATATGCAATGTGGCCCCTGGAGTGAGTTTAATATGCAATGTGGCCCCTGGAGTGAGTTTAATATGCAATATGCAACTTCAAGTCTATATTTTGATACATATCATGGGCACCAAGTCATATCAAAACAATGGATGTGTTTTTATCAAAAACAGATTGTTGAGATACATCAGACTATCTTATGTAAACATGGTATATATAAAAATGTGCGTTAGAATGTATAATTTTATCATGTTCCAATTCAGAGATATTGGCAGTTTTAGATGGATTGGTCAGATTGGTCATGACTGACCATGCTATTTATAGATGGCAAAATATCTACAGTGGTAGGACATGTGAGAAACTTAAAAAAAAAAAATTGAACTAGACAACTCACCCTTTAAAATGAGATATGGCATGGGTATGTACGCCCAGCAGAAAAGTTATTTGGAAAATAAAACTTCAAACTTTTTTGTTATCAGGAGTGTAAATGCAGGCTCTTTTAAATGGCTTCCAACACAAAAACTAAACATCTTATCAACTCGGTTCATTTATTCCCTGGAAGCAGACGAGTCAAGCTTTCTCTCGGGGTTGGCGAAAGGGCCTTTCTGTGTGGAGTTTGCATGTTCTCCCTGTGTCCCCTAGGGTAGGTATACCCTCACGTGTTCTCCCCGTGTCCCCTAGGGTAGGTACCCTCACATGTTCTCCCCGTGTCCCCTAGGGTAGGTACCCTCACATGTTCTCCCCGTGTCCCCTAGGGTAGGTACCCTCACGTGTTCTCCCCGTGTCCCCTAGGGTAGGTACCCTCACATGTTCTCCCCGTGTCCCCTAGGGTAGGTACCCTCACGTGTTCTCCCCGTGTCCCCTAGGGTAGGTACCCTCACATGTTCTCCCCGTGTCCCCTAGGGTAGGTACCCTCACATGTTCTCCCCGTGTCCCCTAGGGTAGGTACCCTCACGTGTTCTCCCCGTGTCCCCTAGGGTAGGTACCCTCACGTGTTCTCCCCGTGTCCCCTAGGGTAGGTACCCTCACATGTTCTCCCCGTGTCCCCTAGGGTAGGTACCCTCACATGTTCTCCCCGTGTCCCCTAGGGTAGGTACCCTCACGTGTTCTCCTCTGTGTCCCCTAGGGTAGGTACCCTCACATGTTCTCCCCGTGTCCCCTAGGGTAGATACCCTCACATGTTCTCCCTGTGTCCCCTAGGGTAGGTACCCTCACATGTTCTCCCCGTGTCCCCTAGGGTAGGTACCCTCACATGTTCTCCCCGTGTCCCCTAGGGTAGGTACCCTCACATGTTCTCCCCGTGTCCCCTAGGGTAGGTACCCTCACGTGTTCTCCCGTGTCCCCTAGGGTAGGTACCCTCACATGTTCTCCCCGTGTCCCGGTAGGTACCCTCACAAAAAACATGCAGTAATCCTGGTCTCTAAACTGCCTCCCCCTGGCCAGCCGGGGCGCCTGATGGAGGGGAAAGGAACTGGTCGGAATAACGTGTTCCTTCCACGCGCTACGTCCGGCCAGGGAAACTCTCCCCTGTCAGGTGAAAAGAAGCAGCTTGGACTCCTCATGCGTAGAAGGAGGCATGAGGTCAGTCCGCTGCCTCCCCCCCCCCCCCCCCCAGGTTGGCAGAGGGTGAAAAACTAGGTTGCAAAATTGTGGGATAAAAATTATTAAAACAATAAAAGAAAAAGAGACATAGGAGGACATGGACGTAGACAGACATATTTTAATGTAGTAATTCTGTACAGACATAAACATGGTGGCTCAGTAGTAGTTAGACTCAGTAGTACTCAGTAGTACTCAGTAGTACTCAGTAGTAGTTAGACTCAGTAGTACTCAGTAGTACTCAGTAGTACTCAGTAGTACTCAGTAGTACTCAGTAGTACTCAGTAGTACTCAGTAGTACTCAGTAGGAGTTAGACTCAGTAGTACTCAGTAGTACTCAGTAGTAGTTAGACTCAGTAGTACTCAGTAGTACTCAGTAGTACTCAGTAGTACTCAGTAGTACTCAGTAGTACTCAGTAGTACTCAGTAGTACTCAGTAGTACTCAGTAGTACTCAGTAGTACTCAGTAGGAGTTAGACTCAGTAGTACTCAGTAGTACTCAGTAGTACTCAGTAGTACTCAGTAGTACTCAGTAGTACTCAGTAGTACTCAGTAGGAGTTAGACTCAGTAGTACTCAGTAGTACTCAGTAGTACTCAGTAGTACTCAGTAGTACTCAGTAGTACTCAGTAGGAGTTAGACTCAGTAGTACTCAGTAGTACTCAGTAGTACTCAGTAGTACTCAGTAGTACTCAGTAGTACTCAGTAGTACTCAGTAGTACTCAGTAGTACTCAGTAGTACTCAGTAGTACTCAGTAGTACTCAGTAGTACTCAGTAGGAGTTAGACTTTGGATTCATTGCTACGTCTAAACATTAGTTATTTTAACAGTCAGACAAAAAAACTTGTTTCCTCTTCTTTCTTTTTTTGTATATAAACCACAGAAATAAACCGCTGTGTGTGTGTGTGTGTGTGTGTGTGTGTGTGTGTGTGTGTGTGTGTGTGTGTGTGTGTGTGTGTGTGCGTGCACGTGCGTTCCCATGTGTGCGTGTGTGTGACGTGCATCACTGCATAAAACAAAGGTTTGTGTTAATTGTGGGTTTCCTCAGTGAGTCAGTCTGGAAGAGGGACAGACGGACAGACAGACAGAGGGACAGACAGACAGAGGGACAGACAGAGGGACAGAGAGACAGACAGAGGGACAGACAGACAGACAGAGGGACAGACAGAGGGACAGACAGACGGACAGACAGAGGGACAGACAGAGGGACAGACAGAGAGACAGACGGACAGACAGAGGGACAGACAGAGGGACAGACAGAGGGACAGACAGAGGGACAGACAGAGAGACAGAGGGACAGACAGAGGGACAGACGGACAGACAGAGAGACAGACAGAGGGACGGACAGACAGAGAGAGAGACAGAGAGAGGGACAGACAGAGAGACAGACAGAGGGACAGACAGACAGAGAGACAGACAGACGGACAGACAGAGGGACAGACAGAGAGACAGACAGAGGGACAGACGGACAGACAGAGGGACAGACAGAGAGACAGAGGGACAGACAGAGAGACAGACAGAGGGACAGACGGACAGAATGAAATAAAACACCAATATTTTCACTTTTCACACTAAAGAAGGTGCATCGATTAACAGTCGAGGTCCAGTCCCTGTGCGTGCGTGCGTGTGTGCGTGCGTGCGTGCGTGCGTGCGTGGATCCAGGATGGTGTAAATCTCCACCCTAAAAGGTCTCTATAATAAAAAGTGCTGTCTCAGCGAATTGTGCTCGAACGCAACGTCCTTCTGTTCCACATGCATCCAGCTGATGGACGACTAACATGTTATTGATAAAGAATTAACATATCGTATTGATAAAGAATTAGCCCTTCGCTAAGCACCACCCACTCCGCTCTGCGATGTCAAGCTGTCCTTCTCCTCCACAGAGATGCATGATGGGATTTCTCCATATAAATAATGGATCATTTCAGTAGCAAGAGCTTCAAAATGTCTTCTAAATCTAGTCTACCAGGCCTGCAGTAGGCTATGCACTGGACACATGTCTTCTAAATCTAGTCAACCAGGCCTGCAGTAGGCTATGCTCTGGACACATGTCTTCTAAATCTAGTCAACCAGGCCTGCAGTAGGCTATGCACTGGACACATGTCTTCTAAATCTAGTCAACCAGGCCTGCAGTAGGCTATGCTCTGGACACATGTCTTCTAAATCTAGTCAACCAGGCCTGCAGTAGGCTATGCACTGGACACATGTCTTCTAAATCTAGTCAACCAGGCCTGCAGTAGGCTATGCTCTGGACACATGTCTTCTAAATCTAGTCAACCAGGCCTGCAGTAGGCTATGCACTGGACACATGTCTTCTAAATCTATAGTCAACCAGGCCTGCAGTAGGCTATGCACTGGACACATGTCTTCTAAATCTATAGTCAACCAGGCCTGCAGTAAGCTATGCACTGGACACATGTCTTCTAAATCTAGTCAACCAGGCCTGCAGTAGGCTATGCACTGGACACATGTCTTCTAAATCTAGTCAACCAGGCCTGCAGTAGGCTATGCACTGGACACATGTCTTCTAAATCTAGTCAACCAGGCCTGCAGTAGGCTATGCACTGGACACATGTCTTCTAAATCTAGTCAACCAGGCCTGCAGTAGGCTATGCACTGGACACATGTCTTCTAAATCTAGTCAACCAGGCCTGCAGTAGGCTATGCACTGGACACATGTCTTCTAAATCTAGTCAACCAGGCCTGCAGTAAGCTATGCACTGGACACATGTCTTCTAAATCTAGTCAACCAGGCCTGCAGTAGGCTATGCACTGGACACATGTCTTCTAAATCTAGTCAACCAGGCCTGCAGTAGACTATGCACTGGACACATGTCTTCTAAATTTAGTCAACCAGGCCTGCAGTAGGCTATGCACTGGACACATGTCTTCTAAATTTAGTCAACCAGGCCTGCAGTAGGCTATGCACTGGACACATGTCTTCTAAATTTAGTCAACAAGGCCTGCAGTAGGCTATGCACTGGACACATGTCTTCTAAATGTAGTCAACCAGGCCTGCAGTAGGCTATGCACTGGACACATGTCTTCTAAATTTAGTCAACCAGGCCTGCAGTAGGCTATGCACTGGACACATGTCTTCTAAATCTATAGTCAACCAGGCCTGCAGTAGGCTATGCACTGGACACATGTCTTCTAAATCTAGTCAACCAGGCCTGCAGTAGGCTATGCACTGGACACATGTCTTCTAAATTGAGTCAACCAGGCCTGCAGTAGGCTATGCACTGGACACATGTCTTCTAAATCTATAGTCAACCAGGCCTGCAGTAGGCTATGCACTGGACACATGTCTTCTAAATCTATAGTCAACCAGGCCTGCAGTAAGCTATGCACTGGACACATGTCTTCTAAATCTAGTCAACCAGGCCTGCAGTAGGCTATGCACTGGACACGTCTTCTAAATCTAGTCAACCAGGCCTGCAGTAGGCTATGCACTGGACACATGTCTTCTAAATCTAGTCAACCAGGCCTGCAGTAGGCTATGCACTGGACACATGTCTTCTAAATCTAGTCAACCAGGCCTGCAGTAGGATATGCACTGGACACATGTGCATGACATTATTAAAATAAACTAGAAATACAATAAATGTTAGAGCTAGAAACAGTATCCAATCCAACTCAATCAACTCTAACGACCGTCCAACAGGAGTTTTCATGTTGCACGGTAAGACTACGGTCATTAGTATTATTGCATCACCTGGGTGATGGGTCGTGTAAGTTCCCCCACGTTAAGCTGTGTGTGTGTTCAACAACACAGCCATGACGTTAAGCTGTGTGTGTGTGTTCAACAACACAGCCATGACGTTAAGCTGTGTGTGTGTGTGTTCAACAACACAGCCATGACGTTAAGCTGTGTGTGTGTTCAACAACACAGCCATGACGTTAAGCTGTGTGTGTTCAACAACACAGCCATGACGTTAAGCTGTGTGTGTGTTCAACAACACAGCCATGACGTTAAGCTGTGTGTGTGTTCAACAACACAGACATGCAAAACAACGATGAAAGCTTGTCCTGGATAGCAATGGTTGCTAAACTATTTGGACGATCGCTTTTTGGGGGTGGGGTTTAGCGAAGGGCTAATTAACATATAAAGAATGAACATGTTATTGATGAACAGGTTATTTATAAAAAAGACAAATTATTGATAGAAGAATTGACAGAATATTGATAAAGAATCGACATATTTTTGATACATAACCAACACATTATTGATAAAGAATTAACATATTATTGATAAAGAATTGACATATTATTGATAAAGAATTGACATATTATTGATAAAGAATTGACATATTATTGATAAAGAATTCTTGGTGACAAATTGACAGATTTGTGAGCAGCAGCGACGATGAACAAAACACTGTCATTTCCTCAGCCAACACTAGGGGGCGGCCAATAGGGAGGGAGGTAGAAAGTCACGTGACAAAATATTAAAGTAAAAAGGGAAAAGTCAGTTCCAGTGACGGCCACCAGGTGTCATCATTCTGCACGGCACGGTGCAGTCAGTCAGACAACGTACAAAATAAATAAATATACGGCATAGTCCATACTTACACACGTACGTAACGTACATATGCACGTCATCGTTGTATCATAAAATAAGTGAAGTTATAAGTTATAAAATTCCATTTATGTACAAAATGCATAGTCCGTGTGAGTCCAGAAGAGGCCAGGAGATGGCGCTCACGTCGAGGTTTGTTCGGTGCGTCGCGTCGGGGCACAGCAGTGGCGGGCGGACATTTTCTGGTTCCAATTAGAAGGATCCAGATCCCATTAATCATCATTCCCTTAAGAGATTTACAAAATGTCCCAAAATGAGAAAAAATAGGTTGCGCATCAGCAATGGTTTTCAGTGGAGTGCTAAACCCAAATCCAGTATACATCAAAAAATCACACCCGTGTGAAGTAAGTGGTGCAACTCTGTGTGGGGGTCCCCGGGGGGGACTTCCAGACCTGCAGGAACGCACCCAGGGTTCCGGCCCGGTTCCGGCGAGCTGTCCTGCGTCCGAAACAGTCGAGAAATGAGAGTTACCGTGTGGGGGTCCCCAGGGGGTCCGTCTACTGTACTGTACTGTACTGTACTGTACTGTACTGATAAACCTGAAATCATCATATATATACAGTTAATATGTATGTGTGTGTTAGGCTGCACAACAGTGACACTTGGTTTTGAAAACCAACCAAATGCTATTTTCGTGCTCAGACCCAGGCACCCAGGCAGCCAGCCAGCCACCCAGGCAGCCACCCAGCCAGCCAGGCACCCAGGCAGGCACCCAGGCAGCCAGCCAGGCACCCAGGCAGCCAGCCAGGCACCCAGCCAGGCACCCAGGCACCCAGGCAGCCAGGCAGCCAGGCACCCAGCCAGGCACCCAGGCACCCAGCCAGGCACCCAGCCAGCCAGGCACCCAGCCACGCACCCAGGCACCCAGCCAGGCACCCAGGCAGCCAGGCACCCAGCCAGGCACCCAGGGAGCCAGGCACCCAGCCAGCCAGGCACCCAGCCACGCACCCAGGCACCCAGCCAGGCACCCAGGCAGCCAGGCACCCAGCCAGGCACCCAGGCAGCCAGGCACCCAGCCAGGCACCCAGCCAGGCACCCAGCCAGCCAGGCACCCAGCCAGGCACCCAGGCAGCCAGGCACCCAGCCAGGCACCCAGCCAGGCACCCAGGCAGGCACCCAGCCAGGCACCCAGGCAGCCACCCAGGCACCCAGGCAGGCACCCAGGCAGCCAGCCAGGCACCCAGGCAGCCAGGCAGCCAGGCACCCAGCCAGGCACCCAGCCAGGCACCCAGGCAGCCAGCCAGCCAGGCACCCAGGCAGGCACCCATGCAGCCAGCCAGCCAGGCACCCAGCCAGGCACCCAGCCAGGCACCCAGGCACCCAGGCAGCCACCCAGGCACCCAGCCAGGCACCCAGCCAGGCACCCAGGCACCCAGCCAGCCAGGCACCCAGGCAGCCACCCAGGCAGCCACCCAGGCACCCAGGCAGCCAGCCAGGCACCCAGCCAGGCACCCAGGCAGCCACCCAGGCACCCAGGCACCCAGGCAGCCACCCAGGCAGCCAGCCAGGCACCCAGGCAGCCACCCAGGCAGCCACCCAGGCAGCCAGCCAGGCACCCAGGCAGGCACCCAGCCAGGCACCCAGGCAGGCACCCAGGCACCCAGGCACCCAGCCAGGCACCCAGGCAGCCAGCCAGGCACCCAGGCACCCAGGCAGCCAGCCAGGCACCCAGCCAGGCACCCAGGCACCCAGCCAGCCAGGCACCCAGCCAGGCACCCAGGCAGCCACCCAGGCACCCAGCCAGCCAGGCAGCCACCCAGGCAGCCACCCAGGCACCCAGGCACCCAGGCAGCCACCCAGGCACCCAGGCAGCCACCCAGGCACCCAGGCAGCCACCCAGGCACCCAGGCACCCAGGCAGCCAGCCAGGCAGCCACCCAGGCACCCAGGCAGCCACCCAGGCAGCCAGCCAGGCAGCCAGCCAGGCACCCAGGCAGCCACCCAGGCAGCCAGCCAGGCAGCCAGCCAGGCACCCAGGAAGGCACCCAGGCAGCCAGCCAGGCACCCAGGCAGCCACCCAGGCAGCCAGCCAGGCACCCAGGCAGCCACCCAGGCACCCAGGCAGCCAACCAGGCACCCAGGCACCCAGGCAGCCAGCCAGGCACCCAGGCAGCCACCCAGGCAGCCAGCCAGGCAGCCAGCCAGGCAGCCAGCCAGGCACCCAGGCACCCAGGCAGCCAGCCAGGCAGCCAGCCAGGCACCCAGGCAGCCACCCAGGCACCCAGGCAGCCAGGCAGGCAGCCAGCCAGGCAGCCAGCCAGGCACCCAGGCAGCCACCCAGGCACCCAGGCACCCAGGCAGCCACCCAGGCAGCCAGGCAGCCACCCAGGCAGCCAGCCAGGCAGCCAGCCAGGCACCCAGGCAGCCAGCCAGGCAGCCAGCCAGGCAGTGAGCCAGCCAGGCAGCCAGGCACCCAGGCAGCCACCCAGGCAGCCAGCCAGGCAGCCAGCCAGGCAGCCAGGCAGGCACCCAGACAGCCAGCCAGGCAGCCAGGCAGGCACCCAGGCAGCCAGGCAGGCACCCAGACAGCCAGCCAGGCAGGCAGCCAGCCAGGCAGCCAGGCAGGCACCCAGACAGGCACCCAGGCAGCCAGGCACCCAGACAGGCACCCAGGCAGCCAGGCAGGCAGCCAGGCACCCAGGCAGCCAGCCAGGCAGCCAGGCACCCAGACAGGCACCCAGGCAGCCAGGCAGGCACCCAGGCAGCCAGGCAGGCAGCCAGGCAGCCAGCCAGGCACCCAGGCAGCCAGCCAGGCACCCAGGCAGCCAGCCACCCAGGCAGCCAGGCAGCCAGGCAGGCACCCAGGCATCCAGGCAGGCACCCAGGCAGCCAGCCAGACAGGCACCCAGGCACCCAGGCAGGCAGCCAGCCAGCCAGCCAGGCAGCCAGACAGGCACCCAGGCAGGCACCCAGGCATCCAGGCAGGCACCCAGGCAGCCAGCCAGGCAGCCAGACAGGCACCCAGGCACCCAGGCAGGCAGCCAGGCAGCCAGCCAGGCAGGAAGCCAGGCACCCAGGCAGCCAGCCACCCAGGCAGCCAGCCAGGCAAGTAACACACAAAGCTACTTATTGAAGTGGTTGCACCACTTAAAAAATAGGAATGTAACACCAAAAAGGAACGCCTACGCGTTTCGGCGATGAAGGCTGCATCACCCAAACGCGTAAGTTGGAAATATGAGTACTTTGTCCGCCATTTATTTAATTTCTGGCTGTGCTATACCATTTTTTTTTTTTACTTTAAAGGGACACTTCACCCTTTTTGCAAAAAAAAAAAAAGGAACATCAAGAATGTTTGATATTTGCTCTGCCCGCTCCGATTATCCTGTAGTGTGTGGTGCTATCAGATTATCCTGTAGTGTGTGGTGCTATCAGATCATCCTGTAGTGTGTGGTGCTATCAGATTATCCTGTAGTGTGTGGTGCTATCAGATTATCCTGTAGTGTGTGGTGCTATCAGATTATCCTGTAGTGTGTGGTGCTATCAGATTATCCTGTAGTGTGTGGTGCTATCAGATTATCCTGTAGTGTGTGGTGCTATCAGATCATCCTGTAGTGTGTGGTGCTATCAGATTATCCTGTAGTGTGTGGTGCTATCAGATTATCCTGTAGTGTGTGGTGCTATCAGATTATCCTGTAGTGTGTGGTGCTATCAGATTATCCTGTAGTGTGTGGTGCTATCAGATCATCCTGTAGTGTGTGGTGCTATCAGATCATCCTGTAGTGTGTGGTGCTATCAGATCATCCTGTAGTGTGTGGTGCTATCAGATCATCCTGTAGTGTGTGGTGCTATCAGATCATCCTGTAGTGTGTGGTGCTATCAGATTATCCTGTAGTGTGTGGTGCTATCAGATTATCCTGTAGTGTGTGGTGCTATCAGATTATCCTGTAGTGTGGTGCTATCAGATTATCCTGTAGTGTGGTGCTATCAGATTATCCTGTAGTGTGTGGTGCTATCAGATTATCCTGTAGTGTGTGGTGCTATCAGATTATCCTGTAGTGTGGTGCTATCAGATTATCCTGTAGTGTGGTGCTATCAGATTATCCTGTAGTGTGTGGTGCTATCAGATTATCCTGTAGTGTGTGGTGCTATCAGATTATCCTGTAGTGTGTGGTGCTATCAGATTATCCTGTAGTGTGTGGTGCTATCAGATTTCATAAAAATTGGCTAGTGTAAGGCCACCTTTAGAGTCTCTGCCTTAGAGTCTCTGCCTTAGCGTCTCTGCCATGTGCAACCCAGATTTGGCACAAACAAGGGACTAAATTAATTTCGCTCCTATGCCACCAAAATGTGGAACGCCCTACCAACGGTCATTAAGACATGTGAATCCCTTGACTCCTTCAAAACCGCTCTCAAAGGGCACCTACGGATGGCTGCAATTCTAAACTGGCCCCCGTAAAATCTGAATCCCCCCCACCCACCCCCGCCCCCTCACTGTAGATGTTTATTTTCCCTTTTTACCTCCTTTTTAATTCCTGTTCTGTTCTTTGACTTTATAGAAGTGTCTATTTGTACGTCTCTAAATGTTTTGATGATTTGAACGTGGTGGACCCTCTTGTAAACAAGTGTAATGCTTTATGGTGTCGTCCACTCACAGTTAACAGCCTTTGTATTGAGTTTGTGCTTGAAATGTACTGTAATTCTGCAAACTGTTAATAAATACTTCAATCAATCAATCAAAGGTTGAGACATTTGGTGCTTTGGTGCACTGCTCCTCCTTGTGGATAGGGGGGGCGGGGGGGGGGGGGGGGCTGTCTTACTGAGACAACATGTAGTCCAGGAAGTAAAGTGAGCCCAGTGTCCATGACATCAGAGACACTGGGCTCACTGCTACAATCTAAAATATCTAAAAACACATTTTACACACATAAAGACCTCCAGGAAAGTGTTCTAAATCTTCTAAACGTCATTAACATGTATGTATTTGCAAAAAGGGTGAAGTTTCCCTTTAAGCCTGTATAATCAAACCATTCGTTTCTTTTTTTTTCTTTTTCTTCACCACCAGGATCCGGGATGGGTTGATTCTATAGGCTTAAAATAATGTATATAAATATTTTTGGAAATCTCGATTTGGAGAAAAAAATGAATGCTGTCTGGATCGGAAGCAGAAAATGGACGCCACTGCTATATGCCCTATTGCGCCCCACACACACACACACACACACACACACACACACACACACACACACACCAGTTCCTCTGTGCTACAGAATGTTCAGAACAGCCCTTAACGGTTCACCTCTCAACGGTCCCATTCCTCAAAGGGGTTCCCTGACAACGGTCCCATTCCTCAAAGGGGTTCCCTGACAACGGTCCCATTCCTCAAAGGGGTTCCCTGACAACAGTCCCATTCCCATAGACACTACTGTCTATGGGATCCTACTGTCTATGGGACTCTACGGTCTCTGGGACCCTACTGTCTATGGGACCCTACTGTCTATGGGATCCTACTGTCTATGGGATCCTACTGGGCTATGGGATCCTACTGTCTATGGGACCCTACTGGCTATGGGATCCTACTGTCAACTCCTGGCGAAAAGTGGGCGGAGGAACGTCGTTAAAAAAACCCTCTTTTGGACGACATCGTCCGGCGACAGCCAATCGAATTCACGTGCTGCTTTGTTTATCCTCCACACGGAACCATATACCAAAGCAATTTGGTTCCTATATATAGTTCCACTTCGGGATGGCGGAAGACCAAGACATTTACGGTACTCGTGTTACACGGGGGTCCGGGGGTCCGGGGGGCTTCAAAGCAGGAACGCCCACTGGCCAGTGGTTCCCAAAGTGGGGTCCGTGGACCCCCAGGGGACCCCCCAGGAGACTCCCCAGGGGACCCCCCAGGGGACTCCCCCCGGGGACACCCCAGGGGACCCCCCGGGGACCCCCAGGGGTCCTTGACATGAAAAGGTTTGGGAAACACTCTGAGAACCCGTTTCCACCGGTTGGGAACCGGTTCAGTTCAGAACCAGATTTTAGTCCATGAGCCAGATTGGAACGTTAATTATGAATTGAGTGGCAAAACCATACCTATATTAGATTGTTTCTAGGATCAATATAAGTAAATTATATGATAACCCTTCCACAGTAGTAGCTTTGTTTTGCTTTTCCTATATAATGCCTAATTTTCATATTTATTTTTTTAAGATTTGTAAAACAATATAAATCATTGTCTTCGTATAAGTAATAAACTGGGGAAGTTTCATGGTGATAACAATCTAATATAATATGTCGTAACAGAACCTCTGCTGTCGTAACAGAACAAAGTTTACGCTAACGGAACAGAGTTCAAGCTAACGGAACAGAGTTCAAGCTAACGGAACAGAGTTCAAGCTAACGGAACAGAGTTCAAGCTAACGGAACAGAGTTCAAGCTAACGGAACAGAGTTTACGCTAACGGAACAGAGTTCAAGCTAACGGAACAGAGTTCAAGCTAACGGAACAGAGTTCAAGCTAACGGAACAGAGTTTACGCTAACGGAACAGAGTTCAAGCTAACGGAACAGAGTTCAAGCTAACGGAACAGAGTTTACACTACAGGAGACGTGAAGTCCACATAAAACCCGCTCCCACATAACCAGGAAAAAACCCGGCTTTCCAGAAACGCTTCCAAAATGTGCCGGAACGGATTCCTGGTTCCTCAGCGTCTGAATCCGGTTCCCTTGGTTTCCAAAATCCCAACTCTGGTTCTGTGTCGTTGTCATCACTGCAGTTAAAGGGGCATACCACTCATTTTCAACATTGGACTGTCATTAATATACCTTAAAACTCCTCCCGTTTCTGCTTATGTCATTAATATACCTTAGAGTTGTTGTGTGGAAATAATAATAGAAAACTCCTCCCCTTTCTGCTTAGCCTATAGCTGGAGGTCTAGAACTTGGGGGTCATGTGATCAGCGACATCACGATGGCCTGCAGAGTAACACCAGCGTGAACGGTGCCAGTCGCCTTATTACGCTGTAATCCTGGTCGCTACTCTCCCTCTGCCGACCCGGGGAGAGCCCTGTAATCCTGGTCGCTACTCTCCCTCTGCCGACCCGGGGAGAGCCGCCAACTGAGCTCATGCTTCTTCCTTAGCATTCCTCGACGTTCCGTAGTATTCTCATCGCCACTAACAGTTAACCGTTAGCATTCGTTAGAGTTCCTTAGCCTTCCTTAGCCTTCCTTAGCATTCCTTAGCGTTTCTTAGCCTTCCTTAGCCTTCCTTAGCATTCGCTAGCGTTCCTTAGCGTTCCTTAGGCTTCCTTAGCCTTCCTTAGCATTCGTTAGCATTCCTTAGCCTTCCTTAGGCTTCCTTAGCATTCATTAGCGTTCCTTAGCATTCCTTAGCCTTCCTTAGCATTCCTTAGCCTTTCTTAGCATTCCTTAGCGTTCCTTAGCATTTCTTAGCCTTCCTTAGCATTCATTAGCGTTCATTTCTTAGCGCTCTTATCGCCACTAACAGTTAACCCCTAAACGTTCCGTAACGTTCCTTAACGTTCATTAGCATTCCTTAGCATTAGCTTCAGCGCTGTCATCGTCACCAAACAGTTAGAAATGCAGGGGAACTTGTCCGGGGGGCGTGGCCTGATGATGCTGCTGATGCTGCGTGGTGTCTACTGAGCGCGTGCGGAACAGCTGCGTGAGCGCGAACACCGAGGAGATGAGCACGGTGCATCGTTTGGCGAGCAGCCGCACGCCTTCGCCCTCGCCCCCGCCCTGCCCACCCCCTGCACCTCCCCTGCCCGTCCCGGCCGTCTCCACGGCGCCCACGAAGTCGCGGTACAACCCCACGATCTCCTTCATCTTGTCCAGCGCCTCCATGGCCTCCTCTAGGTCCTCAGCTCCTCCCCCGTGGCACGCCTGGCAGCCTGTAGGGGGCGCAGTGGAGGAAAGCCATTAGCCCATTTAGACCTGAGGACGTTTCTACAAATGTCTTCTAAATCTAAACCAAACCAAAAGGGGTTCCCGTCCAGAATGGGTGAACCAGCAGAAAAACGGCTTTATCTCTAAATCCCTTATTTTGATTGTTCGTAAATTCGTTTTACATTTTATTTTGTTGTGTATAATGTCGGAGATGTTGTCCACAGAATTTAGTCCCAAATGGACCTCCATCCATCTAAGGCCCCTCCTCCCTGCTCAGAGCTACTAGAGAAGGATAATGGACCTCCATCCATCTAAGGCCCCTCCTCCCTGCTCAGAGCTACTAGAGAAGGATAATATTATAGTCAGATTACGGTAAGAAAACGTCTCGTAGTGTTTAGGAGGTAAATATTAACGTTAACGTACCTCTTTAGGAGGTAAATGTTAACGTACCTCTACAGGTGTTTAGGAGGTAAATATGAAAGTTAACGTACCTCTACAGGTGTTTAGGAGGTAAATATTAACGTTAACGTACCTCTACAGGTGTTTAGGAGGTAAATATTACCGTTAACGTACCTCTACAGGTGTTTAGGAGGTAAATATTAAAGTTAACGTACCTCTACAGGTGTTTAGGAGGTAAATATCAACGTTAACGTACCTCTGCAGGTGTTAAGGAGGTAAATATTAACGTTAACGTACCTCTACAGGTGTTTAGGAGGTAAATAGTAACGTTAACGTACCTCTACAGGTGTTTAGGAGGTAAATATTAACGTTAACGTACCTCTACGGGTGTTTAGGAGGTAAATATTAACGTTAACGTACCTCTACAGGTGTTTATGAGGTAAATATTAACGTTAACGTACCTCTACAGGTGTTTATGAGGTAAATATTAACGTTAACGTACCTCTTTAGGAGGTAAATATTAACGTTAACGTACCTCTACAGGTGTTTAGGAGGTAAATATTAAAGTTAACCTACCTCTACAGGTGCTTAGGAGGTAAATATTAAAGTTAACGTGCCTCTACAGGTGTTTAGGAGGTAAATATTAACGTTAACGTACCTCTACAGGTGTTTAGGAGGTAAATATTAAAGTTAACGTACCTCTACAGGTGTTTAGGAGGTAAATATTAACGTTAACGTACCTCTACAGGTGTTTAGGAGGTAAATATTAACGTTAACGTACCTCTACAGGTGTTTATGAGGTAAATATTAACGTTAACGTACCACTACGGGTGTTTAGGAGGTAAATATTAACGTTAACGTACCTCTACAGGTGTTTATGAGGTAAATATTAATGTCAACGTACCTCTACAGGTGTTTATGAGGTAAATATTAACGTTAACGTACCTCTTTATGAGGTAAATATTAACGTTAACGTACCTCTACAGGTGTTTAGGAGGTAAATATCAACGTTAACGTACCACTACAGGTGTTTATGAGGTAAATATTAACGTTAACGTACCTCTACAGGTGTTTATGAGGTAAATATTAACGTAAGCGTACCTCTACAGGTGTTTATGAGGTAAATATTAACGTTAACGTACCTCTACAGGTGTTTAGGAGGTAAATATTAACGTTAACGTACCTCTGCAGGTGTTTAGGAGGTAAATATTAACGTTAACGTACCTCTACAGGTGTTTAGGAGGTAAATATTAACGTTAACGTACCTCTACAGGTGTTTAGGAGGTAAATATTAACGTTAACGTACCTCTACAGGTGTTTAGGAGGTAAATAGTAAAGTTAACGTACCTCTACAGGTGTTTAGGAGGTAAATATTAAAGTTAACGTACCTCCACAGGTGTTTAGGAGGTAAATATTAACGTTAACGTACCTCTACAGGTGTTTAGGAGGTAAATATTAACGTTAACGTACCTCTACAGGTGTTTAGGAGGTAAATATTAAAGTTAACGTACCTCTACAGGTGTTTAGGAGGTAAATATTAAAGTTAACGTACCTATACAGGTGTTTAGGAGGTAAATATTAACGTTAACGTACCTCTACAGGTGTTTAGGAGGTCAATATTAAAGTTAACGTACCTCTACAGGTGTTTAGGAGGTAAATATTAACGTTAACGTACCTCTGCAGGTGCTTGAGGTAAATATTAACGTTAACGTACCTCTACAGGTGTTTAGGAGGTAAATATTAAAGTTAACGTACCTCTAAAGGTGTTTATGAGGTAAATATTAAAGTTAACGTACCTCTACAGGTGTTTAGGAGGTAAATATCAACGTTAACGTACCTCTACAGGTGTTTGAGGTAAATATTAATGTTAACGTACCTCCACAGGTGTTTAGGAGGTAAATATTAAAGTTAACGTACATCTACAGGTGTTTAGGAGGTAAATATTAAAGGTAACGTACCTCTTTAGGAGGTAAATATTAACGTTAACGTACCTCTACAGGTGTTTAGGAGGTAAATATTAACGTTAACGTACCTCTACAGGTGTTCAGGAGGTAAATATTAACGTTAACGTACCTCTACAGGTGTTTAGGAGGTAAATATTAAAGTTAACGTACCTCTACAGGTGTTTAGGAGGTAAATATTAACGTTAACGTACCTCTGCAGGTGTTTAGGAGGTAAATATTAATGTTAACGTACCTCTGCAGGTGTTTAGGAGGTAAATATTAAAGTTAACGTACCTCTTTAGGAGGTAAATATTAACGTTAACGTACCTCTACAGGTGTTTAGGAGGTAAATATTAACGTTAACGTACCTCTACAGGTATTTAGAAGGTAAATATTAAAGTTAACGTACCTCTGCAGGTGTTTAGGAGGTAAATATTAACGTTAACGTACCTCTACAGGTGTTTAGGAGGTAAATATTAACGTTAACGTACCTCTACAGGTGTTTAGGAGGTAAATATTAACGTTAACGTACCTCTGCAGGCGTTAGAGGTCCCGAGGCAGGCTGCAGACAGCTGCACCAGAGCACTGAAGGAGTTGGACAGAGAGCGGAGCGCCTCGTCGGGCGCCCACCCCACGCGCGTGGCGCGCTGGCACCCGGACGCCAGGCGCCGCGCCTCCGTCTGCAGCAGGGTGCGCTCCGCCTCCGTCATACCGCCGGCCGCGGGGTTCGAACCGTTGGAACAACAACCCGTGGAGGCAGTAGAGCTCGCCGCCGTACCGCCGACGACTTCCCTGAAGTCGCCGTTGTTCTTGTTATGGCCACGCTGCAGCTCACAGCTTCCTGTTGGGGGTTGGAACATGTACACGCCGTTACCGCCATGATTTCCTCGACTAAAACATGGTCTATTAACCCATTTTGACCTGGGAACGATTCTACAAATGTCAGTTTTCTGAAAAACCCTATGTTTCGTTCTCAAACATTTTAATGTCAAGGACCCCCAACATTATATGTAATTGGCCACCGACCCCCATCTGAAGATATGTTGTTCCAGCACCCCTCCCGTCCTGTTGGAATGCACCCCTCCCTCCAATCCTGTTGAAATGCACCCCTCCCTCCCATCCTGTTGGAATGCACCCCTCCCTCCCGTCCTGTTGGAATGCACCCCTCCCGTCCTGTTGGAATGCACCCCTCCCTCCCGTCCTGTTGGAATGCACCCCTCCCTCCCGTCCTGTTGGAATGCACCCCTCCCTCCCGTCCTGTTGGAATGCACCCCTCCCTCCCGTCCTGTTGGAATGCACCCCTCCCTCCCAGAAATGCCACTAAATGGGGGGTCCGTAGACGAATGCATGTCAAACTGGGGGTCCTTGAAATTAAACAGGTTGAGAATCACTGCTAGAGCTGTAAAGATCTCATGGGGGTCCCGACTCCCTGGCATGTCTCTTCAAATGGGGGTCCGCGGGATAATTAGGGTCAATGTGGGGGTCCTTGACATGAAAGAGTTTGAGAACCACTGGGTTAAGGTATTCGGGTCCTACCTGTGGGGGTGTGGTTAGGGTCTGGGGTCTCCAGGGGGTGTGGTTAGGGTCTGGTCCTACCTGTGGGGGTGTGGTTAGGGTCTGGGGTCTCCAGGGGGTGTGGTTAGGGTCTGGGGTCTCCAGGGGGTGTGGTTAGGGTCTGGTCCTACCTGTGGGGGTGTGGTTAGGGTCTGGTCCTACCTGTGGGGGTGTGGTTAGGGTCTGGTCTGGTCCTACCTGTGGGGGTGTGGTTAGGGTCTGGTCCTACCTGTGGGGGTGTGGTTAGGGTCTGGGGTCTCCAGGGGGTGTGGTTAGGGTCTGGGGTCTCCAGGGGGTGTGGTTAGGGTCTGGTCCTACCTGTGGGGGTGTGGTTAGGGTCTGGTCCTACCTGTGGGGGTGTGGTTATGGTCTGGGGTCTCCACGGGGTGTGGTTAGGGTCTGGGGTCTCCAGGGGGTGTGGTTAGGGTATGGGGTCTCCAGGGGGTGTGGTTAGGGTATGGGGTATCCAGGGGGTGTGGTTAGGGTCTGGTCCTACCTGTGGGGGTGTGGTTAGGGTCTGGTCTGGTCCTACCTGTGGGGGTGTGGTTAGGGTCTGGTCCTACCTGTGGGGGTGTGGTTAGGGTCTGGGGTCTCCAGGGGGTGTGGTTAGGGTCTGGGGTCTCCAGGGGGTGTGGTTAGGGTCTAGTCCTACCTGTGGGGGTGTGGTTAGGGTCTGGTCTGGTCCTACCTGTGGGGGTGTGGTTAGGGTCTGGGGTCTCCAGGGGGTGTGGTTAGGGTCTGGTCCTACCTGTGGGGGTGTGGTTAGGGTCTGGGGTCTCCAGGGGGTGTGGTTAGGGTCTGGTACTACCTGTGGGGGTGTGGTTAGGGTCTGGTCCTACCTGTGGGGGTGTAGTTAGGGTCTGGTCCTACCTGTGGGGGTGTGGTTGGGGTCTGGTCCTACCTGTGGTTAGGGTCTGGGGTCTCCTGGGGGTGTGGTTAGGGTCTGGTCCTACCTGTGGGGGTGTGGTTAGGGTCTGGGGTCTCCTGGGGGTGTGGTTAGGGTCTGGTCCTACCTGTGGGGGTGTGGTTAGGGTCTGGTCCTACCTGTGGGGGTGTGGTTAGGGTCTGGGGTCTCCATGGGGTGTGGTTAGGGTCTGGTCCTACCTGTGGGGGTGTGGTTAGGGTCTGGTCCTACCTGTGGGGGTGTGGTTAGGGTCTGGGGTCTCCAGGGGGTGTGGTTAGGGTCTGGTCCTACCTGTGGGGGTGTGGTTAGGGTCTGGACCTACCTGTGGGGGTGTGGTTAGGGTCTGGTCCTACCTGTGGGGGTGTGGTTAGGGTCTGGACCTACCTGTGGGGGTGTGGTTAGGGTCTGGTCCTACCTGTGGGGGTGTGGTTAGGGTCTGGGGTATCCAGGGGGTGTGGTTAGGGTCTGGGGTCTCCAGGGGGTGTGGTTAGGTTCTGGTCCTACCTGTGTGGTTGTGGTTGGGGTCTGGGGTCTCCAGGGGGTTGTTCCCCCCTCCCCCTCCCCTCTCCAGGACCGCGGCCAGCTGGTCGATGTCGTGTCTCAGCGAGGCGAAGCCGCCCTTCAGCGCTCCGTAGCGTTTGTTGCTCAGCGAGTGAAGACCGGCGCCCCCCGCAGGCGACACGGGGCGGGACGCCGACGACGCCACCAGCGGGCTGAGCTCCATGGAGACGGGGCTTAGGGCCGACAGGGGGCGGGGCGTGTCGCGCAGCAGCGACAGGATGTTGGGGTTGGTGGCGGTGGTGGTTGGGGGAGGCGGGGGGGCAGAGGATGGGGAGGGGCTTATGGGTTTGGGGGGTGCGGCCCCTCCCCGTGCGGCCGTGGTGCGGCGGGAGAACTCGTAGACGGTGAGGTCGTCGTCGAAGCCGACGCCCTCCTCCTCGGCCCCGCCCCCCTCGCCGCTGAAGCAGTTGGCGTAGACGGTTCGGCAGCCGCACGCCTGGAAGGAGTAGAAATACTGTTACAACCCTGTTACAATACACGCCTGGAAAGAGTAGAAATACCGTTCCAACCCTGTTACAATACTGTTACAATACTGTTACAATACACGTCTGCAAGGAGTAGAAATACTGTTACAATACACGCCTGGTACACAGTAACTAGTAAGTAAATATAGTTTTCAGTAAAACAGTACATTAGCCTGTGAGATGTGTAGCACAGTAGACGTAAAAGTAAAAGTAACTACCTGCTGCTGCGGGGGCGTGCTCTCCGAGTCTCCGCCCCCTACGGTGGACACGCCCCCCAGGCCCACCGCCGAGTGAAGCCGCGACTGAGGCTGCTCCGACGACACCACCACGGCGCCCCCCGCTGGTCTCTCCTTGAAGTTCAGGTTGGTGTGGGAGGAGCCCTGCGCGGCACGCTGCGCGCCATTGGTTCCCCGCGAGCTGGCGTGCTGCCACGAGTTCACCTAAAATAAGGGAACATGTTACTGCTAAAATAAGAGAATACGGCAGCACAACTAAACCTAATCTTAACCCTCTCCCAACCCTTAACGCACCCCTCACCAACCTTAATCCGGTCGTTTTAACGCACCGCTCACCAACCTTAATCCGGTCGTTTTAACGCACCCCTCACCAACCTTAATCTGGTCGTTTTAACGCACCCCTCACCAACCTTAATCCGGTCGTCTTAACGCACCCCTCACCAACCTTAATCCGGTCGTTTTAACGCACCGCTCACCAACCTTAATCCGGTCGTTTTAACGCACCCCTCACCAACCTTAATCTGGTCGTTTTAACGCATCCCTCACCAGCCTTAATCTGGTCGTTTTAACGCACCCCTCACCAACCTTAATCCGGTCGTTTTAACGCACCCCTCACCAACCTTAATCCGGTCGTCTTAACGCACCCCTCACCAACCTTAATCCGGTCGTTTTAACGCACCCCTCACCAACCTTAATCCGGTCGTTTTAACGCACCCCTCACCAACCTTAATCCGGTCGTTTTAACGCACCCCTCACCAACTTTAATCCGGTCGTTTTAACGCACCCCTCACCAACCTTAATCCGGTCGTCGTAAAACACCCCTCACCAACCTTAATCCGGTCGTTTTAACGCACCCTCACCAACTTTAATCCGGTCGTTTTAACGCACCCCTCACCAACCTTAATCTGGTCGTTTTAACGCATCCCTCACCAGCCTTAATCTGGTCGTTTTAACGCACCCCTCACCAACCTTAATCCGGTCGTTTTAACGCACCCCTCACCAACCTTAATCCGGTCGTCTTAACGCACCCCTCACCAACCTTAATCCGGTCGTTTTAACGCACCCCTCACCAACCTTAATCCGGTCGTTTTAACGCACCCCTCACCAACCTTAATCCGGTCGTTTTAACGCACCCCTCACCAACTTTAATCCGGTCGTTTTAACGCACCCCTCACCAACCTTAATCCGGTCGTCGTAAAACACCCCTCACCAACCTTAATCCGGTCGTTTTAACGCACCCTCACCAACTTTAATCCGGTCGTTTTAACGCACCCCTCACCAACATTAATTTGGTCGTTTTAACGCACCCCTCACCAATTTTAATCCGGTCGTTTTAACGCACCCCTCACCAACCTTAATCCGGTCGTTTTAACGCACCCCTCACCAACCTTAATCCGGTCGTTTTAACGCACCCCTCACCAACCTTAATCCGGTCGTCTTAACGCACCCCTCACCAACCTTAATCCGGTCGTTTTAACGCACCCCTCACCAACCTTAATCCAGTCGTTTTAACGCACCCCTCACCAACCTTAATCCGGTCATTTTAACGCACCCCTCACCAACTTTAATCCGGTCGTTTTAACGCACCCCTCACCAACCTTAATCCGGTCGTCGTAAAAAACCCCTCACGAACCTTAATCCGGTCATTTTAACGCACCCCTCACCAACTTTAATCCGGTCGTTTTAATGCACCCCTCACCAACCTTAATCTGGTCGTTTTAACGCACCCCTCACCAACTTTAATCCGGTCGTTTTAACGCACCCCTCACCAACCTTAATCCGGTCGTTTTAACGCACCCCTCACCAACCTTAATCCGGTCGTTTTAACGCACCCCTCACCAACTTTAATCCGGTCGTTTTAACGCACCCCTCACCAACCTTAATCCGGTCGTCGTAAAACACCCCTCACGAACCTTAATCCGGTCGTTTTAACGCACCCCTCACCAACTTTAATCCGGTCGTTTTAACGCACCCCTCACGAACCTTAATCCGGTCGTTTTAACGCACCCCTCACCAACTTTAATCCGGTCGTTTTAACGCACCCCTCACCAACCTTAATCCGGTCGTTTTAACGCACCCCTCACCAACTTTAATCCGGTCGTTTTAACGCACCCCTCACCAACCTTAATCCGGTCGTTTTAACGGACCCCTCACCAACCTTAATCCGGTCGTTTTAACACACCCCTCACCAACTTTAATCCGGTCGTTTTAACGCACCCCTCACCAAGCTTAATCCGGTCGTTTTAACGCACCCCTCACCAACTTTAATCCGGTCGTTTTAACGCACCCCTCACCAACCTTAATCCGGTCGTCGTAAAACACCCCTCACCAACCTTAATCCGGTCGTTTTAACGCACCCTCACCAACTTTAATCCGGTCGTTTTAACGCACCCCTCACCAACATTAATTTGGTCGTTTTAACGCACCCCTCACCAATTTTAATCCGGTCGTTTTAACGCACCCCTCACCAACCTTAATCCGGTCGTTTTAACGCACCCCTCACCAACCTTAATCCGGTCGTTTTAACGCACCCCTCACCAACCTTAATCCGGTCGTCTTAACGCACCCCTCACCAACCTTAATCGGGTCGTTTTAACGCACCCCTCACCAACCTTAATCCAGTCGTTTTAACGCACCCCTCACCAACCTTAATCCGGTCATTTTAACGCACCCCTCACCAACTTTAATCCGGTCGTTTTAACGCACCCCTCACCAACCTTAATCCGGTCGTCGTAAAAAACCCCTCACGAACCTTAATCCGGTCATTTTAACGCACCCCTCACCAACTTTAATCCGGTCGTTTTAATGCACCCCTCACCAACCTTAATCTGGTCGTTTTAACGCACCCCTCACCAACTTTAATCCGGTCGTTTTAACGCACCCCTCACCAACCTTAATCCGGTCGTTTTAACGCACCCCTCACCAACCTTAATCCGGTCGTTTTAACGCACCCCTCACCAACTTTAATCCGGTCGTTTTAACGCACCCCTCACCAACCTTAATCCGGTCGTCGTAAAACACCCCTCACGAACCTTAATCCGGTCGTTTTAACGCACCCCTCACCAACTTTAATCCGGTCGTTTTAACGCACCCCTCACCAACCTTAATCCGGTCGTCGTAAAACACCCCTCACGAACCTTAATCCGGTCGTTTTAACGCACCCCTCACCAACTTTAATCCGGTCGTTTTAACGCACCCCTCACGAACCTTAATCCGGTCGTTTTAACGCACCCCTCACCAACTTTAATCCGGTCGTTTTAACGCACCCCTCACCAACCTTAATCCGGTCGTTTTAACGCACCCCTCACCAACTTTAATCCGGTCGTTTTAACGCACCCCTCACCAACCTTAATCCGGTCGTTTTAACGGACCCCTCACCAACCTTAATCCGGTCGTTTTAACACACCCCTCACCAACTTTAATCCGGTCGTTTTAACGCACCCCTCACCAAACTTAATCCGGTCGTTTTAACGCACCCCTCACCAACCTTAATCCGGTCGTTTTAACGCACCCCTCACCAACTTTAATCCGGTCGTTTTAACGCACCCCTCACCAACCTTAATCCGGTCGTTTTAACGCACCCCTCACCAACCTTAATCCGGTCGTCGTAAAACACCCCTCACCAACCTTAATCCGGTCGTTTTAACGCACCCCTCACCAACCTTAATCCGGTCGTTTTAACACACCCCTCACCAACTTTAATCCGGTCGTTTTAACGCACCCCTCACCAACCTTAATCCGGTCGTTTTAACGCACCCCTCACCAACCTTAATCCGGTCGTTTTAACGCACCCCTCACCAACTTTAATCCGGTCGTTTTAACGCACCCCTCACCAACCTTAATCCGGTCGTTTTAACGCACCCCTCACCAACCTTAATCCGGTCGTTTTAACGCACCCCTCACCAACTTTAATCCGGTCGTTTTAACGCACCCCTCACCAACCTTAATCCGGTCGTTTTAACGCACCCCTCACCAACCTTAATCCGGTCGTCGTAAAACACCCCTCACCAACCTTAATCCGGTCGTTTTAACGCACCGCTCACCAACCTTAATCTGGTTGTTTTAACGCACCCCTCACCAACCTTAATCCGGTCGTTTTAACGCACCCCTCACCAACCTTAATCCGGTCGTTTTAACGCACCCCTCACCAACCTTAATCCAGTCGTCTTAACGCACCCCTCACCAACCTAAATCCGGTCGTTTTAACGCACCCCTCACCAACCTTAATCCGGTCGTTTTAACGCACCCCTCACCAACCTTAATCCGGTCGTTTTAACGCACCCCTCACCAACTTTAATCTGGTCGTTTTCACGGACCCCTCACCAACCTTAATCCGGTCGTTTTAACGCACCCCTCACCAACCTTAATCCGGTCGTTTTAACGCACCCCTCACCAACCTTAAACCGGTCGTTTTAACGCTGTAATGGCAGTTTTAGAATGCCAATTCTACTATTCAATAAGAACTATAATTGTATTTCATTTCAGTCAAATAGGATGGACTATCACAAATACGCATTCGGACTGACCGACAGCTGTCACCTGACAGCTGAATCAGTTTCCAAGCCAGGCAGCCAAGGTGTTACTATTGCCAAATAGATATATACATCTCATTTTTCCATCCTACTGTAAAACACCATGTCAGCAAATACACATTGGGGTAACTATTCCTGTCAGAGCAAAAAGGAGACTACCAATGCAGCTGTCAATCTGACAGCTGCATTCCCATGCTCACGAAGACCATTGTCAACAAAGGTGTTGCTAGTGGTGTGCTCTCTCATCTTAGCTTGGATGAGAATAGCATGTTGTTTCCTGCTTGCTTAACTCCGACCATAAACGGAGATGTTGTATGACCACCTGTTATTATCTGTCCATGTCCTGTTGTATTTGAATAAAACACCTGTCACTGACTGTCAATTTGGGGGTGTGTGGTTGGGAAATAAAGGGGAGGGAAAGGGACAACTTGGGGAGGAACGGGGTGATGCTTCACTCTTGACTGTACGACGATGAGCAACCATGCTACGATTCTGCTGTACTGAGATGATAGGAACGAATAAAGAACGATGCTGACCATATGCCGGACTCCTTGTGCTGTGTCATGCCTTCGCCTCCCTCTGCTAATTGCCAATGATGGGACCTCATAATTTCCCTAACAACGCACCCCTCACCAACCTTAATCCGGTCGTTTTCACGCACCCCTCACCAACCTTAATCCGGTCGTTTTAACGCACCCCTCACCAACCTTAATCCGGTCGTTTTAACGCACCCCTCACCAACCTTAATCCGGTCGTCATAACGCACCCCTCACCAACCTAAATCCGGTCGTTTTAACGCACCCCTCACCAACCTTAATCCGGTCGTTTTAACGCACCCCTCACCAACCTTAATCCAGTCGTTTTAACGCACCCCTCACCAACCTTAATCCGGTCATTTTAACGCACCCCTCACCAACCTTAATCCGGTCGTTTTAACGCACCCCTCACCAACCTAAATCCGGTCGTTTTAACGCACCCCTCACCAACCTTATGTCTAACCAATGACTAGTCTAAACTAAGTATGCACCCCGTCATTTTACAATTGGTTGCGTGCTGAAAATAGCCGATCTACAAGCTCACAACGCGTCGCGCTGTGACGCGTTGTGAGCTTGTAGATCGGCTATTTTCAGCACTTATAAATATATATTTATAATCATCACCTCCTGATATATTTATTCATTCATCACATATAGTTATTAATTATCATCACCTCCTGCGCCTCCTTGATGGTCGCTATGACGACCGCGGCGCCATCGTCCTCGTCCAGAAGCTCTCTCTCTCTGACGTCTTGGGTCTTGCAGAGGTCGGACGCCCCGCTCTCTCTCTCTCTGTTGAGGTCGGACGCCCCGCTCAGTCCGCTGGCCACCGACAGGCCCGAGCCGAAGCCCGACGTGATGGAGCAGCTGGACGGGTAGTCCAGGGTGCCCAGGATCTCCTGGAAGTATTGATTATTCAGAGATTAAAATAGTGTTCATTGTGCATCCCAAAACGCAGTTTATAGTTAAGGGACGCAATAAAACAACCACCTCTGCATCCACGGGATGCACTACTGTACTACTGTACTGTTTTTTATTCTAGTTTATTTTGCTAGCTTTAGTTATAATAATCATTTCTTCTTCTGTTTTCTACATGAATAATATAACCACATTATAACCATATAAAATGAAATGGGAGTTAAATGTTGCAATTTGTAAAAATGGCAAAATATGACTCCTAACGTCGTTGAAGTGGGACTAATTTCTAAAAGACCATCCCTGCATCCCGGGACTCATTACATTGAAAACCTATTTACATCACTGATTATTGATAACCGTATCGATCAATAGGATCTCCTGGAATTATTGATTATTGATAACCTTATCGATTAATAGAGTACCGAAGTCCTGACATTACTCGCTCATCCCCTGGTTCTAAAGTCCTGACATTACTTGCTCATCCCCTGGTTCTAAAGTCCTGACGTCACTCGTGTCTCTGTATCGTTATATTGTCAGGGAGGTGTCTCTGTATCGTTATATTGTCAGGGAGGTGCCTCTGTATCGTTATATTGTCAGGGAGGTGTCTCTGTATCGTTATATTGTCAGGGAGGTGTCTCTGTATCGTTATATTGTCAGGGACGTGTCTCTGTATCGTTATATTGTCAGGGAGGTGTCTCTGTATCGTTATATTGTCAGGGAGGTGTCTCTGTATCGTTATATTGTCAGGGAGGTGTCTCTGTATCGTTATATTGTCAGGGAGGTGTCTCTGTATCGTTATATTGTCAGGGAGGTGTCTCTGTATCGTTATATTGTCAGGGAGGTGTCTCTGTATCATATATTCATATTTGATACAGTCTGTTTCTAGTGAAAAAGTAACAACAGTAGCAACCGTAACATTAGCGTTTTGTCTCAGTCAGTTGATTCTTCATATCCATCTGAGTGAAACGGCCTGGATGATTTGATAATTTTTCAAACAGTTCTTATATGAGGCAATGTAAAATCTGACGGTCCAGCGCTGGTCGCGGTAGAATAAATCATGCTCCCGCGGGTGTTTCCCTTTAGATGCTACATGCTATGCTAACTGTTTAGATGCTACATGTTATGCTAACTGTTTAAATGCTACAGTATGCTAACATGCTATGCTAACTGCAACAATCAAGATGGAGTCACTGTGTCACCTTGAAATGGGTTCTGAAGCTGCAAACAGCTGAGCACACCGATTTACTGGTTCCTACTGATGACGGACAGTGTGAACATCCCTTTACCTGTGAGCGCGTCATGTACCAGGTGATGTACCAGGTGGTTTCCCTTCATACATGTGAGCGCGTCATGTACCAGTAGATGTACCAGGTAGATGTACCTGTGATCGCGTCATGTACCAGTAGATGTACCTGTGATCGTGTCATGTACCAGTAGATGTACCAGGTAGATGTACCTGTGATCACGTCATGTACCAATAGATGTACCTGTGAGCGTGTCATATACCAGGTAGATGTACCTGTGAGCGTGTCATGTACCAGGTGATGTACCAGGTGATGTGCCTGTGATCACGTCATGTACCAGGTAGATGTACCAGGTGGTTTCCCTTCATACCTGTGATCACGGCATGTACCAGGTAGATGTACCTGTGAGCACGTCATGTACCAGGTAGATGTACCTGTGAGCGTGTCATATACCAGGTAGATGTACCTGTGATCACGTCATGTACCAATAGATGTACCTGTGAGCGTGTCATATACCAGGTGATGTACCAGGTGGTTTCCCTTCATACCTGTGAGCGCGTCATGTACCAGGGCAGCGCCTGGATGCGTCCGCGCAGGGCCGAGGCGGGCAGCCGCCCCCCCGCCAGGCTGGACGCGCTGCTGGTGGTCCTCAGGTCCGAGCCCGACCCCGAGCGGACCCCGGACCCCCCCGGCTCCTTGCCTCCGTCCAACCCTCTGGAGGTGGAGCCAGAGGTCAGCGAGGTGGTCAGGCTGAGGGGGGGAGGAGAGGCGTCCTGGTTCTTGGGCGACAGACTCTCGTGGCTCAGCGAGACCCTCCTGGAGCCCGGCTGGACGCCGCCGCTGGCACTGCCGTTTCGACTGCCCCACGGGTGGAGGAGGCCGTTGGGCGGGCTCAGGCCCTCCTTGAAGACCCCGTCCTGGAAGGATAGGTGGGTGTGGGTGGGGGTGTGGGTGGGGGTGTGGGGGGGGTATGGAAAAATAATTTAACACTCTGAGCGGCATAAACGGAGGTCTCCGTCCTATCAAATAGTAACGCTCATCGCTCAGGACGGAGATTAATGAAATGACGGAACTTTATTAATATCAAAACCGATCACATCGCTCCACAGGCTGGGAGCGTCTGTTGGGCAACATTCGATGTCATCTCCGGTTGGGACGTCATCCAAAATCCCCCCCCCCCCCCCAATTTTAGCCGACGAGATCGAAAATCTTAAAACGTGAATAACTCTTGACTCTTGACTCGTGAAGTGCCGCACCGGCAAACAACATTCGGCCAAAATGTCCTCTCAGTACAGGGCTGTATAAAATGGAATGGCCTTCCTCTGCGTATAAGGGATTGTGCTACTTTTCCCTCTTTTAAATACAATCTGAAAAAATGGTTGCTTGAAAACCAAAGCTGCAACCATTCATGATTATTTTAGGTGTATTTCTCTTTTTTATGCTGTGTTCGCTATGTAATGTTATGTAAATGTATTCCACTGTTTGACTGTCTGTTTTTCCGTTTTGTGTTTCTTGTGAGGACTGCGGATGAAAATTAGCAACTGTGCTATATCTAATATGCATTAATCATTATATCCGGTGTATTTACGTCCATGTGACCTCCATTAATATGCATCGTCCTGTCCAAATAAACACATAAAGTAAAGTAAAGTACATCTAGCTGCTTCAGCTACATCCAAGATGGCGCCTGCTGCGTCGCTAAATGCTTCAGCTACATCCAAGATGGCGCCTGCTGCGTCGCTAAATGCTTCAGCTACATCCAAGATGGCGCCTGCTGCGTCGCTAAATGTGCTCCGTTGCTGCAAATCGCTGGGCCTCTGATTTAATGGTCCTAAATAAATATACCCGGGAGTTCGGGGGTTAAATATCACGATATTGTTTTTAAAGGACCAGTTCACCACTTTTCAACCTATCTTCATATAATAGGTCCTCACTAATAATCATGAAAAAATGGTGCAATTTTTTTCTACTCGGTCTGTGTCTCATAGGAGGGCTGTGGGCAGTTCAGAAACCGTCTTCCAGTGACATCATTGATGGGGAATACAAGCTAATAGAAACTGCAGGCTTTCTAGTCCTGAAAAGTTGCAATGCGAAAATGGAAGCCATCGTTCTCACGATAATGAAAATCTAAACATTTTTGTAAAAAAATCTGCCTAATGATGATGTCACTGGAAGACGGTTTGTAAACTGCCCACAGCCCTCCAATGAGACACAGACTGAGTAGAAAAAATCGTCCCATTTTTTCACGATTATTAGTGAGGACCTATTATATGAAGATAGGTTGAAAAGTGGTGAAGTGGTCCTTTAAGCAGTACACGTTTTTACACCCTATAGAGAGTATGCGCATGCTTAAAGTGAATGGCACATCGAGTGGCAAATCAAGTGGCAAAGCAACAGGCAAAGTGAGTTTAACATTGTTTAATGTTGTTTAATGCAATCAGATAAGACTTTTCTGTGTGGATGTATGGGCTGTCGAGGCCAGAAAGTAGTTTTTTGCCACTCAGTAGGCGTTCCTGCATAACTTCCTGGTTTGATATGTTTTACACCCTATTGTCCTGAATATAAGACTACGTTTTACACCCTATTGTCCTGAATATAAGACTACGTTTTACACCCTATTGTCCTGAATATAAGACTAGGTTTTACACCCTATTGTCCTGAATATAAGACTACGTTTTACACCCTATTGTCCTGAATATAAGACTACGTTTTACAACCTATTGTCCTGAATATAAGACTAGGTTTTACACCCTATTGTCCTGAATATAAGACTACGTTTTACACCCTATTGTCCTGAATATAAGACTACGTTTCACACCCTATTGTCCTGAATATAAGACTACGTTTCACACCCTATTGTCCTGAATATTAGACTATGTTTTACACCCTATTGTCCTGAATATAAGACTACGTTTTACACCCTATTGTCCTGAATATAAGACTACGTTTTACACCCTATTGTCCTGAATATAAGACTAGGTTTTACACCCTATTGTCCTGAATATAAGACTACGTTTTACACCCTATTGTCCTGAATATAAGACTACGTTTTACACCCTATTGTCCTGAATATAAGACTACGTATCGTATTATAATTTGACATTCAATGTTCTTTTTCCACAAAATTACACTTGAAAAATGGGGGGTCGTCTTAAAATCAGAGTCGTCTTATATTCGGCACAATACAGTATTTATGGTTAACTTTCAAGTTACTTAACCCATTTTGGGCGGGAACCCCTTTTTGTGTTTTAAACATTATGTTATAATTTAGCTATTGAAAAAGAGCAGATCTACAAGCTCATAGCACGCCACCGAGTGACGCGCTATGAGCTTGTAGGTCTGCTATTTTTGAAAAATCGTAAAAATGTGGCGCAATCGACCTCATTCCATAATGGGTTAAACAGTACGACCACCAAAAAGGAAACACAAACTAACGGAAACATTTAGGCCAAAAATACGTATTATTTTTGGCAAAACGAAACCGTCGTTCTACAGAATTATAGTCAGGTAATTAAATGCCAGAGGTTGGACAAAATTGGATTATTTATTACTGTTTCTGACAGAAAATTAGGTCTACTAGTACTAGTACTAATACTAGCCAGGATAAAAAAATCAGATCACTGCTAATACCATACATTTTGCCTTAATCCAAGATGGCCCTGTTGATAACCTATAAGCCAACAATCTAAATGTCATTATGCTTTAAGTAGCATGTGACATGTCAAACTAGGGTTTTTTTCAGGATTCTGAATCCATTCCAAGCATTAGTTTTGCATGAAAAACACTCCATTTGGTGTTAGCATTATGTTATGCTTTAGCTATTGAAAAATAGCAGATCTACAAGCTCATAGCGTGGCGCGCTACGAGCTTGTAGGTCTGCTATTTTTGAAAAATCGAAGAACCACTGACATAGAAGCTTTTTCAGAAAACTGTCAGGATGTAGAAGACATTTTTAGAATCTGATCTCAGGTCAAAATGGGTTAAAGCATAATGACATTTAGAAAATGTTGGTTTATCGGTTATCAATAGGGCCATCTTGGATTAAGGCAAATGTAGGGTATTTGCAGTGAGCAGATCAGGGTAGATTTCTGGCTAGTAGACCTAATGTCATGTCAGAATCACCCTGGCTAGTAGACCTAATGTCCTGTCAGAATCACCCTGGCTAGTAGACCTAATGTCCTGTCAGAATCACCCTGACTAGTAGACCTAATGTCATGTCAGAATCACCCTGGCTAGTAGACCTAATGTCCTGTCAGAATCACCCTGGCTAGTAGACCTAATGTCCTGTCAGAATCACCCTGACTAGTAGACCTAATGTCATGTCAGAATCACCCTGGCTAGTAGACCTAATGTCCTGTCAGAATCACCCTGGCTAGTAGACCTAATGTCCTGTCAGAATCACCCTGGCTAGTAGACCTAATGCCCTGTCAGAATCACCCTGGCTAGTAGACCTAATGTCCTGTCAGAATCACCCTGGCTAGTAGACCTAATGCCCTGTCAGAATCACCCTGGCTAGTAGACCTAATGTCCTGTCAGAATCACCCTGGCTAGTAGACCTAATGTCCTGTCAGAATCACCCTGGCTAGTAGACCTAATGCCCTGTCAGAATCACCCTGGCTAGTAGACCTAATGTCATGTCAGAATCACCCTGGCTAGTAGACCTAATGTCCTGTCAGAATCACCCTGGCTAGTAGACCTAATGTCCTGTCAGAATCACCCTGGCTAGTAGACCTAATGTCCTGTCAGAATCACCCTGGCTAGTAGACCTAATGTCCTGTCAGAATCACCCTGACTAGTAGACCTAATGGCCTGTCAGAATCAGTTGAGAAACAAAATAATACAATTTTGTCCAGACTGAGAGGATTTCTTTTTACTTTGATTACCGGATCTCTGAAATATCTAGACATCGTATCGTCTCGACGACAATATCTTTATGGCGATGCGACGACGTACCTTGAAGAAGCCGTGGAGCGTGTCTCCGCTGGGGGAGGCCAGGGGGGAGCTGGCGGGGAGCGACAGAGGATGGAGGAGCGTGTCTCCGCTGGGGGAGGCCAGGGGGGAGCTGGCGGGGAGCGACAGAGGATGGAGGAGCGTGTCTCCGCTGGGGGAGGCCAGGGGGGAGCTGGCGGGGAGCGACAGAGGATGGAGGAGGCTGCTGGTGGCGCTGGTGTTCCCCAACGCTGGTCTGGGAGGAGGAGGAGGAGGAGGGAGGTTCAGGCCCAGAGCCGTGCCCGAGCTGGAGCGAGGAATGGAGGGCAGAGACGGAGCTATGACGCTGGCTCTGGTCTCCTGACCCACCGCTGACCGGGAGGGTCTGACCTCCTGACCTCCTGACCGGGAGGGTCTGACCTCCTGACCTCCTGACCGGGAGGGTCTGACCTCCTGACCTCCTGACCGGGAGGATCTGACCTGTAGGGGTGTCAAAACAAATCCATTCGAATTAGAATCCCATTATGAACGATTGAAAATCGATTCATAATTTCCAAAAAATGTTTTTTTTCTTTTTTTTTCTGGTTACAGTTACATGAGTTTTCACTACACAGTGTTTGTGATATGAAATGTAAGCTCACCCTAATCACAGTAAACATCATGTCTTCAGTCATTTACTGACCCTAATCACAGTAAACATCATGTCTTCAGTCATTTACTGACCCTAATCACAGTAAACATCATGTCTTCAGTCATTTACTGACCCTAATCACAGTAAACATCATGTCTTCAGTCATTTACTGACCCTAATCACAGTAAACATCATGTCTTCAGTCATTTACTGACTCTAATCACAGTAAACATCATGTCTTCAGTCATTTACTGACCCTAATCACAGTAAACATCATGTCTTCAGTCATTTACTGACCCTAATCACAGTAAACATCATGTCTTCAGTCATTTACTGACCCTAATCACAGTAAACATCATGTCTTCAGTCATTTACTGACCCTAATCACAGTAAACATCATGTCTTCAGTCATTTACTGACCCTAATCACAGTAAACATCATGTCTTCAGTCATTTACTGACCCTAATCACAGTAAACATCATGTCTTCAGTCATTTACTGACCCTAATCACAGTAAACATCATGTCTTCAGTCATTTACTGACCCTAATCACAGTAAACATCATGTCTTCAGTCATTTACTGACCCTAATCACAGTAAACATCATGTCTTCAGTCATTTACTGACCCTAATCACAGTAAACATCATGTCTTCAGTCATTTACTGACCCTAATCACAGTAAACATCATGTCTTCAGTCATTTACTGACCCTAATCACAGTAAACATCATGTCTTCAGTCATTTACTGACCCTAATCACAGTAAACATCATGTCTTCAGTCATTTACTGACTCTAATCACAGTAAACATCATGTCTTCAGTCATTTACTGACTCTAACCACAGTAAACATCATGTCTTCAGTCATTTACTGACTCTAGCCACAGTAAACATCATGTCTTCAGTCATTTACTGACTCTAACCACAGTAAACATCATGTCTTCAGTCATTTACTGACTCTAATCACAGTAAACATCATGTCTTCAGTCATTTTCAAGTTACTGTAGTCACTTCAGACTGGAGTAGATTGTGATGAAATCCTATTTATTGAATCGAGAATCATTTTGAATAGAGAATCGTTTTTGGATTGAGAATCGAGTTGAATCGAAAAAAGAATTTTGAATGGAATCGTGACCCCCAAAGAATCGGAATCGGAATGGAATGGAACGGTGGGACAGCCACAGATTCACAGCCTTACTGACCTGCTCCCTGGGCCATGGAGAGGAGAGACCACAGCCCTACTGACCTGCTCCCTGGGCCATGGAGAGGAGAGACCACAGCCCTACTGACCTGCTCCCTGGGCCATGGAGAGGAGAGACCCCAGCCCTACTGACCTGCTCCCTGGGCCATGGAGAGGAGAGACCACAGCCCTACTGACCTGCTCCCTGGGCCATGGAGAGGAGAGACCACAGCCTTACTGACCTGCTCCCTGGGCCATGGAGAGGAGAGACCACAGCCCTACTGACCTGCTCCCTGGGCCATGGAGAGGAGACCACAGCCCTACTGACCTGCTCCCTGGGCCATGGAGAGGAGAGACCACAGCCTTACTGACCTGCTCCCTGGACCATGGAGAGGAGAGACCACAGCCTTACTGACCTGCTCCCTGGGCCATGGAGAGGAGAGACCACAGCCTTACTGACCTGCTCCCTGGGCCATGGAGAGGAGACCACAGCCTTACTGACCTGCTCCCTGGGCCATGGAGAGGAGAGACCACAGCCTTACTGACCTGCTCCCTGGGCCATGGAGAGGAGAGACCACAGCCTTACTGACCTGCTCCCTGGGCCATGGAGAGGAGACCACAGCCCTACTGACCTGCTCCCTGGGCCATGGAGAGGAGAGACCACAGCCTTACTGACCTGCTCCCTGGGCCATGGAGAGGAGAGACCACAGCCTTACTGACCTGCTCCCTGGGCCATGGAGAGGAGAGACCACAGCCTTACTGACCTGCTCCCTGGGCCATGGAGAGGAGAGACCACAGCCTTACTGACCTGCTCCCTGGGCCATGGAGAGGAGAGACCACAGCCTTACTGACCTGCTCCCTGGGCCATGGAGAGGAGACCACAGCCTTACTGACCTGCTCCCTGGGCCATGGAGAGGAGACCCCGTTGGTCACCGTCGTCGCCTCGTCCACCATCTTGTCAGCGAGAAGGAGGAGGTCTGCGTTGTGGTTGTTGTTCGCCACTCTGGGTCCATTGTCCTGCTTTTTGGGGCCGTTTTCTACCGTCCTGCTCTTCTTCTCCTGGGGGTGGGGGTGCGTGGGGGGGGTTTGGGGAGCGGCCGCGGCCGCGGCCTGCTGGCTGCGTCTCACGGCGGTGATGAGCGGCGATGCCAGAGGAGGAAGTCCTCCCGACGTCACAGACTTCACCTCCATGGTGTCGGGCTCCATCTCCAGGAGGTCCGAGCCCGAGGGAACGTCCCCGTTGCAGTGGGCGTACGACCTGGGGGGGGTCCGCTGGGGAGACCCCCCTGGCGGAGGGGGGATGACCTTCCGCTGGGGAGACCCCCCTGGCGGAGGGGGGATGACCTTCCTCTGGGGAGACCCCCCGGGCGGAGGGGGGATGACCTTCCTCTGGGGAGACCCCCCAGGCGGAGGGGGGATGACCTTCCTCTGGGGAGACCCCCCGGGCGGAGGGGGGATGACCTTCCTCTGGGGAGACCCCCCGGGCGGAGGGGGGATGACCTTCCTCTGGGGAGACCTGGGGGGGATCAGCAGGGGCTTTGGGGGAAGCAGGGGCTTGGGGGCCAGCGGCGGCTTGGTGGGGGGGGGCTTCGCTTCAGGCTTCTGGGAGGTCGTCTGCGGCGGTGGTGGGCTGGTCCTCGTTGTGGCGGAGCTCTGTGGTTGGCTGGTCCTCTGCGTGGAGGCGGGTCTAAGCGTCTGTGCTTCCTTCTTCTTGCTCTCAGACGTGTCGCCAGGTGTTTTAACGAGCGACGTGTCGCCAGGTGTTTTAACGAGCGACGTGTCGCCAGGTGTTTTAACGAGCGACGTGTCGCCAGGTGTTTTAACGAGCGACGCCGAAGGAAGGCCGTTCCAGCTGCCACTCAGACGGTTGGCGTTCTGCCGGTCTGCCAGCTCCGTTTCTGAGACAGACAGACAGACAGACAGACAGACAGACAGACAGACAGACAGACAGACAGACAGACAGACAGACAGACAGACAGACAGACAGACAGACAGACAGACAGACAGACAGACAGTGTTTAGTAACATCTACATGTATCTGCTGCCCTCTAGTCTAGTGGTCAGAGCGTATGCCTCTCATGCTGAAGGTTGTGGGTTCGAACCCTGCCTGGGTGGACCGTAGGTCAGCATGAAGGGTTCAAACCCTGCCTGGGTGGACCGTAGGTCAGCATGAAGGGTTTGAACCCTGCCTGGGTGGACCGTAGGTCAGCATGAAGGGTTCAAACCCTGCCTGGGTGGACCGTAGGTCAGCATGAAGGGCACGATGCGGTCGCAACGGGTCCCTAAACGTCAGATCAAAATGGGTTCAGATCTGAGCCAAGTAGGGCTTTCACTTCTATTGCTGTTGACTAGTTGAGCTGACGGTTAGCTCAACCGTCTGGGCCTCTAGAGGCTGCTGAGCCAGGCTGACGGTTAGCTCAACCGTCTGGGCCCCTAGAGGCTGCTGAGCCAGGCTGACGGTTAGCTCAACCGTCCGGGCCCCTAGAGGCTGCTGAGCCAGGCTGACGGTTAGCTCAACCGTCTGGGCCCCTAGAGCCTGCTGAGCCAAGCTGACGGTTAGCTCAACCGTCCGGGCCCCTAGAGGCTGCTGAGCCAGGCTGACGGCGTGCCGTGGGTTTCGACTGCCGATCCCGACGGCCTTTTCCGCATGTCTTCCTCCCCATCTCTCTCTCCCCATTTCCTGTCAGATGACTTTCAACCTATCAATAAAGGCAGAAAAAGCCAAAAAATATCTTTAAAAAAACGCCACCAACCTGTGAGGTGAGGAACCGGGGGCGTCATGGTGTCCTGGGCGTCAAAGAACTCGTCCTCCGACTCCTCCGAGTCCCTGACCGCAACCTCTCTGACCAGCAGAGCCGCGGTGGCGGGGTTTGGCGGCGAAGGGGTTAAGAAGGGGGCGTGGTCCGCCCTGATGGAGCTGGACCTCAGAGGGACCTTGGGAGGAACCTTCCTCTTCTTCCTGTTGTTGCTCTGCGACTTCCTGTTGTTGCTCTGCGACGGAGACAACCTGCTTTACGACAGAATTACAACAAATTACAACAAATTACAACAAATTACAACAAATTCACTGGGAGGGGGGCGGGGCGGTGGGGGTGGGGGGGCAGTGTTCCGTTCACCTCCACCATCTGTTCTCTCCCCTCCAGGTAGGATTGCATCCAGCTCACTGATGTGCTATCAAAACCAATTGCTTTTAGCTTGTTAACCAGTATGGAGTGGTTCACGGTGTCAAAAGCCTTTTGGAGGTCCAGCATGACCATGCCGCAGTATTTGCCAGCATCCACCTCATGTTTGATGAGGTCGCTCAAATAGAGGAGGCATGTGTCAGTGGAGTGGGACGTTCTGAAGCCAGATTGGAACTCGTACATTAATTTATTTGTGGCAAGATACTTTTCAACCTGTTCATAGACTATTTTTTCCATCACTTTCGAGATGGAGCTTAGAATAGAAATTGGGCGGTAGTTGCCAGGGTCTAATTTACTCCCTTTCTTGTGCAGGGGGGTTACTTTGGCCAATATTGTCATGGCCAGTGGCCTTGTGGGGTTGGAGGGCACTCAGTTTCTTAAGTACCTCATCAGTTGTTACCATAACTAGTTTAAAATCGTCTTTACAAACACCTAGGTTTCTGTAGAAGGTTTTAATGTGCTCTACACCAAAGAGCCCAGAGTGGGAGGGCAGGGTATGTACTGTGTATGTTTAATAAGACCCTGGCACGATGGCGCCGTAGTATGGCGACACGCTCAGAGCAGCTCTCGTCTTATTGTTTGTCTTCATGTTATATGTCTCTGTCTTTACACAAAGTACGTCGTGCACTGTTGTTTATGACCGCAAGACACTACTGGACATAAGAACGGATGTTCCCAGCGATTGGAAGCCGCGGTATTTACCGAGAGAACTTTACAACAACAACAACAACAACAACAACAACAACAACGCGGACACCCCGCCACGGAGCAGCAACAAACACAGACGGGGGAAGCGAGGAGGCGTCCTAGTGAGGTTACGAGGACGACCTACCACACCCCCGATCCCCGCCCCCCCCCCCCCCCCCCCCCCCCCCCCCAGACCCCCGGCCCCCCAGACCCCCGATCCCCGACCCCCCCCCCCCCAGACCCCCGAACCCCCCCCCCCCCAGACCCCGGCCCCCCACACCCCCGATCCCCGCCCCCCCCCCCCACCCCCCAGACCCCCGGCCCCCCAGACCCCCGATCCCCGACCCCCCCCCCCAGACCCCCGAACCCCCCCCCCCCCAGACCCCGCCCCCCCCCCCCCCCGATCCCCGCCCCCCCCCCCCCCCCCCCCCAGACCCCGGCCCCCCAGACCCCCGATCCCCGACCCCCCCCCCCCCCCCCCAGACCCCGGCCCCCCAGACCCCCGATCCCCGACCCCCCCCCCCCCCCCCCAGACCCCCGGCCCCCCAGACCCCCGATCCCCGACCCCCCCCCCCCCCCCCCCCCAGACCCCCCCCCCCCCCCAGACCCCCGATCCCCAGGTTGTTGCTCGCTAACGTTCAGTCTCTCCACGAGAACAAGCTGGATGACCTCCACAGCCGTTTACCTTCACAACGGGACATAAAGAACAAGCTGGATGACCTCCACAGCCATTTACCTTCACAACGGGACATAAAGAACAAGCTGGATGACCTCCACAGCCATTTACCTTCACAACGGGACATAAAGAACAAGCTGGATGACCTCCACAGCCGTTTACCTTCACAACGGGACATAAAGAACAAGCTGGATGACCTCCACAGCCATTTACCTTCACAACGGGACATAAAGAACAAGCTGGATGACCTCCACAGCCATTTACCTTCACAACGGGACATAAAGAACAAGCTGGATGACCTCCACAGCCGTTTACCTTCACAACGGGACATAAAGAACAAGCTGGATGACCTCCACAGCCGTTTACCTTCACAACGGGACATAAAGAACAAGCTGGATGACCTCCACAGCCGTTTACCTTCACAACGGGACATAAAGAACAAGCTGGATGACCTCCACAGCCGTTTACCTTCACAACGGGACATAAAGAACAAGCTGGATGACCTCCACAGCCATTTACCTTCACAACGGGACATAAAGAACAAGCTGGATGACCTCCACAGCCGTTTACCTTCACAACGGGACATAAAGAACAAGCTGGATGACCTCCACAGCCATTTACCTTCACAACGGGACATAAAGAACAAGCTGGATGACCTCCACAGCCATTTACCTTCACAACGGGACATAAAGAACAAGCTGGATGACCTCCACAGCCATTTACCTTCACAACGGGACATAAAGAACAAGCTGGATGACCTCCACAGCCGTTTACCTTCACAACGGGACATAAAGAACAAGCTGGATGACCTCCACAGCCGTTTACCTTCACAACGGGACATAAAGAACAAGCTGGATGACCTCCACAGCCGTTTACCTTCACAACGGGACATAAAGAACAAGCTGGATGACCTCCACAGCCGTTTACCTTCACAACGGGACATAAAGAACAAGCTGGATGACCTCCACAGCCATTTACCTTCACAACGGGACATAAAGAACAAGCTGGATGACCTCCACAGCCGTTTACCTTCACAACGGGACATAAAGAACAAGCTGGATGACCTCCACAGCCATTTACCTTCACAACGGGACATAAAGAACAAGCTGGATGACCTCCACAGCCATTTACCTTCACAACGGGACATAAAGAACAAGCTGGATGACCTCCACAGCCATTTACCTTCACAACGGGACATAAAGAACAAGCTGGATGACCTCCACAGCCGTTTACCTTCACAACGGGACATAAAGAACAAGCTGGATGACCTCCACAGCCATTTACCTTCACAACGGGACATAAAGAACAAGCTGGATGACCTCCACAGCCATTTACCTTCACAACGGGACATAAAGAACAAGCTGGATGACCTCCACAGCCATTTACCTTCACAACGGGACATAAAGAACAAGCTGGATGACCTCCACAGCCGTTTACCTTCACAACGGGACATAAAGAACAAGCTGGATGACCTCCACAGCCGTTTACCTTCACAACGGGACATAAAGAACAAGCTGGATGACCTCCACAGCCATTTACCTTCACAACGGGACATAAAGAACAAGCTGGATGACCTCCACAGCCATTTACCTTCACAACGGGACATAAAGAACAAGCTGGATGACCTCCACAGCCATTTACCTTCACAACGGGACATAAAGAACAAGCTGGATGACCTCCACAGCCATTTACCTTCACAACGGGACATAAAGAACAAGCTGGATGACCTCCACAGCCATTTACCTTCACAACGGGACATAAAGAACAAGCTGGATGACCTCCACAGCCATTTACCTTCACAACGGGACATAAAGAACAAGCTGGATGACCTCCACAGCCATTTACCTTCACAACGGGACATAAAGAACAAGCTGGATGACCTCCACAGCCATTTACCTTCACAACGGGACATAAAGAACAAGCTGGATGACCTCCACAGCCATTTACCTTCACAACGGGACATAAAGAACAAGCTGGATGACCTCCACAGCCGTTTACCTTCACAACGGGACATAAAGAACAAGCTGGATGACCTCCACAGCCGTTTACCTTCACAACGGGACATAAAGAACAAGCTGGATGACCTCCACAGCCGTTTACCTTCACAACGGGACATAAAGAACAAGCTGGATGACCTCCACAGCCGTTTACCTTCACAACGGGACATAAAGAACAAGCTGGATGACCTCCACAGCCGTTTACCTTCACAACGGGACATAAAGAACAAGCTGGATGACCTCCACAGCCGTTTACCTTCACAACGGGACATAAAGAACTGCTACGTGTTCTGCTTCACAGAGTCGTGGTTGAGCCCAAACACACCCGACAGGGCGATACAACCGGAGGGGTTTTCTGTGTTCCGCACAGACCGTTCCAGGACGGTCACGGGCAAGTCAAAGGGAGGTGGTGTCTGTTTCCTCATAAATGACACTTGGTTACCTCACAGTACTGCTCGCCAGTGCTAGAACATCTCACATTAAGGTTGTTACATAATCGGTGATTGTATGTATATGTATATGTATATGTATATGTATATGTATATGTATATGTATAGTATACAGTGATTGCGAACGCAGTGATTGCGAACGCAGTGAGCATTTACTATGAGACCCAGCAGATCATGTCTGTGTGTCTGTGTGTGTGTGTGTCACGCTGTAACACCACCCGCCCACCACCAGAGGGCGCAGCTGTATCACACACAAAAACACACACACACATGCACGCGCACACACACACACACACACACACACACACACAACTTAACTTAAAAAAAAAACTTAACTTAAAAAAAACTTAACTTAAAAAAAAACCGTAAAAAGAAAAACGTTAAAAAAAACTTAACTTAAAAAAACTTAACTTAAAAAAAAACTTAACTTAAAAAAGAAAGTTAAAAAGAAAAAACTTTAAAAAAAAACAAAAAAAGTTAAAAAGAAAACTTAAAAAAAAACTTAACTTCAAAAAAATCTTAAAAAAAATCTTAAACAAAAAAAATGGAACTTAAAAAAACCCTTAAAAAAGTACATAATTTATTCTAATTGTTGTTATTGCAATTTACGAGCTGCGTTCGCTTCCCGCGTTCGCGCGTCTTACTTGTTATGGTAATACGGGTATTTGTCAGTCACATGCTGTTGTATGGTATAGAGTGCTGATTGAAGTTCACAGGTCTGGCTGCGGTGCTCGGAGGCGGAGAACCATCCACCTGCCCACCTCGTCACAGTGAGCCTATCATCAAGCAGAGGGCCAGCCTGTGGAAGCCTACTTAAGCGCAGCTGTGATTTGAGCTCATTGGCATTGTGTCTCCGTCTGTCATACGGTGCACACTCTGTCCATGGAGCTGTGAAACATTCATGGTCTAACAAGTCAACACTAGGGACTCTATATGTGTAGAGCACCCTGAGTGTCGTAGTATGTCTAGGGGTTATTAAAGGATACAACAAGGCTTATATGTCTAGGGTTATTAAAGGATGCAACAAGGCTTATATGTCTAGGGTTATTAAAGGATGCAACAAGGCTTATATGTCTAGGGTTATTAAAGGATACAACAAGGCTTATATGTCTAGGGTTATTAAAGGATACAACAAGGCTTATATGTCTAGGGTTATTAAAGGATACAACAAGGCTTATATGTCTAGGGTTATTAAAGGATACAACAAGGCTTATATGTCTAGGGTTATTAAAGGATACAACAAGGCTTATATGTCTAGGGTTATTAAAGGATACAACAAGGCTTATATGTCTAGGGTTATTAAAGGATACAACAAGGCTTATATGTCTAGGGTTATTAAAGGATACAACAAGGCTTATATGTCTAGGGTTATTAAAGGATACAACAAGGCTTATATGTCTAGGGTTATTAAAGGATACAACAAGGCTTATATGTCTAGGGTTATTAAAGGATACAACAAGGTTTATATGTCTAGGGGTTATTAAAGGATACAACAAGGCTTATATGTCTAGGGTTATTAAAGGATACAACAAGGCTTATATGTCTAGGGTTATTAAAGGATACAACAAGGTTTATATGTCTAGGGGTTATTAAAGGATACAACAAGGCTTATATGTCTAGGGTTATTAAAGGATACAACAAGGCTTATATGTCTAGGGTTATTAAAGGATACAACAAGGCTTATATGTCTAGGGTTATTAAAGGATACAACAAGGCTTATATGTCTAGGGTTATTAAAGGATACAACAAGGCTTATATGTCTAGGGGTTATTAAAGGATACAACAAGGCTTATATGTCTAGGGTTATTAAAAGATACAACAAGGTTTATATGTCTAGGGTTATTAAAGGATACAACAAGGCTTATATGTCTAGGGTTATTAAAGGATACAACAAGGTTTATATGTCTAGGGTTATTAAAGGATACAACAAGGTTTATATGTCTAGGGTTATTAAAGGATACAACAAGGCTTATATGTCTAGGGTTATTAAAGGATACAACAAGGCTTATATGTCTAGGGTTATTAAAGGATACAACAAGGCTTATATGTCTAGGGTTATTAAAGGATGCAACAAGGCTTATATGTCTAGGGTTATTAAAGGATGCAACAAGGCTTATATGAAGCCATGGATTAACAATGATATACGCATTAAACTGAGGGAGCGCACCATCGCCTTCAAATCCAGGGACGCCGAACGCTACAAACGATCCAGGTACGAACTGAGAAAAGCTATCAAAGCTGCAAAGGGACAGTACAGGGACAAACTGGAACACAACTACAGCGGCTGTGACTCGCGGCGAATGTGGAGCGGACTGCAGGCAGTGACGGGCTATAAACCCAAGTCAGGTACTATCACGGACACCTCCGCGTCTTTACCGGACGAGCTGAATAACTTTTTTGCCCGCTTCGAGGCTCACAACACGGACCCAGCTACAACGGCGCAGAGCTCACCTGAGGCGGTGGACCTACAGGTGACGCAGAGGACTGTGAGTAAAGCGTTTGGAAAAGTTAATGCTCATAAAGCCGCAGGGCCAGATGGAATAGCCTCTCGTGTCCTTAAGACATGCTATAACCAGCTGTCATGGGTCTATACCGAGACCTTAAGACATGCTATAACCAGCTGTCATGGGTCCACACCGAGACCTTAAGACATGCTATAACCAGCTGTCATGGGTCCACACCGAGACCTTAAGACATGCTATAACCAGCTGTCATGGGTCTACACCGAGACCTTAAGACATGCTATAACCAGCTGTCATGGGTCTACACCGAGACCTTAAGACATGCTATAACCAGCTGTCATGGGTCCACACCGAGACCTTAAGACATGCTATAACCAGCTGTCATGGGTCTACACCGAGACCTTAAGACATGCTATAACCAGCTGTCATGGGTCTACACCGAGACCTTAAGACATGCTATAACCAGCTGTCATGGGTCTACACCGAGACCTTAAGACATGCTATAACCAGCTGTCATGGGTCTACACCGAGACCTTAAGACATGCTATAACCAGCTGTCATGGGTCTACACCCACATATTTAATGTCCTTAAGACATGCTATAACCAGCTGTCATGGGTCTACACCGAGACCTTAAGACATGCTATAACCAGCTGTCATGGGTCTACACCGAGACCTTAAGACATGCTATAACCAGCTGTCATGGGTCTACACCGAGACCTTAAGACATGCTATAACCAGCTGTCATGGGTCTACACCGAGACCTTAAGACATGCTATAACCAGCTGTCATGGGTCTACACCCACATATTTAACCTGTCCCTGTCCTTAAGACATGCTATAACCAGCTGTCATGGGTCTACACCCACATATTTAACCTGTCCCTGTCCTTAAGACATGCTATAACCAGCTGTCATGGGTCCACACCCACATATTTAACCTGTCCCTGTCATTAAGACATGCTATAACCAGCTGTCATGGGTCTACACCCACATATTTAACCTGTCCCTTAAGACATGCTATAACCAGCTGTCATGGGTCTACACCCACATAGACCTGCTATAAGACATGCTATAACCAGCTGTCATGGGTCCACACCCACATATTTAACCTGTCCCTGTCATTAAGACATGCTATAACCAGCTGTCATGGGTCTACACCCACATATTTAACCTGTCCCTGTCATTGTCCTTAAGACATGCTATAACCAGCTGTCATGGGTCTACACCCACATATTTAACCTGTCCTAACCCTAACCCTAACCCTAACCCTTAAGACATGCTATAACCAGCTGTCATGGGTCTACACCCACATATTTAATGTCCTTAAGACATGCTATAACCAGCTGTCATGGGTCTACACCCACATATTTAACCTGTCCTAACCCTAACCCTAACCCTAACCCTTAAGACATGCTATAACCAGCTGTCATGGGTCTACACCCACATATTTAACCTGTCCCTGTCATTAAGACATGCTATAACCAGCTGTCATGGGTCTACACCCACATATTTAATGTCCTTAAGACATGCTATAACCAGCTGTCATGGGTCTACACCCACATATTTAACCTGTCCTTAAGACATGCTATAACCAGCTGTCATGGGTCTACACCCACATATTTAACCTGTCCTTAAGACATGCTATAACCAGCTGTCATGGGTCTACACCCACATATTTAACCTGTCCTTAAGACATGCTATAACCAGCTGTCATGGGTCTACACCCACATATTTAACCTGTCCTTAAGACATGCTATAACCAGCTGTCATGGGTCTACACCCACATATTTAACCTGTCCTTAAGACATGCTATAACCAGCTGTCATGGGTCTACACCCACATATTTAACCTGTCCTTAAGACATGCTATAACCAGCTGTCATGGGTCTACACCCACATATTTAACCTGTCCTAACCCTAACCCTAACCCTTAAGACATGCTATAACCAGCTGTCATGGGTCTACACCCACATATTTAACCTGTCCTAACCCTAACCCTAACCCTTAAGACATGCTATAACCAGCTGTCATGGGTCTACACCCACATATTTAACCTGTCCCTATCATTGTCCTTAAGACATGCTATAACCAGCTGTCATGGGTCTACACCCACATATTTAACCTGTCCCTGTCATTGTGTGTGGGGCCATTATGTTTTAAAAAAATCACACCCGTGTGAACTGAGTGGTGTAAGGTTTTATATAGCATGATCAGCTGTGGTCTGACGTAATGTCTGACGTAATGAAATCACACAAAATATGTTAAGTAAAAAAAGCTATCATTTTTGATAAATGTATGTATCACACCTGGATGTGATTTCACAACTGGCTTTTTTTGCGCAGAGAAAATGACCACGGTTGCTACGGTCATCCAGTTCACCCGGGTGTGATTTAATTACGTCAGAAATTATTTTGAACATAGCAACCACGGTCATTTTTTTATGCACACAAAAGCCAGTTGTAGGAGTGGTTTACACCACTCAAAAACAATAATTGTGCCCATTGCCAAAAAAAACCTGTTACCTGTCTCAACGATTATCGACCTGTTGCTTTGACTTCTGTTCTCATGAAATGCCTGGAGAAATACAGGCATTTCTATACATACTGTATCTATACAATACTGTATCTATACAATACTGTATCTATACATACTGTATCTATACATACTGTATCTATACATACTGTATCTATACAATACTGTATCTATACATACTGTATCTATACATACTGTATCTATACAATACTGTATCTATACAATACTGTATCTATACATACTGTATCTATACATACTGTATCTATACAATACTGTATCTATACAATACTGTATCTATACAATACTGTATCTATACAATACTGTATCTATACATACTGTATCTATACATACTGTATCTACTGTATCTATACATACTGTATCTATACATACTGTATCTATACAATACTGTATCTATACAATACTGTATCTATACAATACTGTATCTATACACTACTGTATCTATACACTACTGTATCTATACATACTGTATCTATACATACTGTATCTACTGTATCTATACATACTGTATCTATACATACTGTATCTATACATACTGTATCTATACAATACTGTATCTATACAATACTGTATCTATACACTACTGTATCTATACATACTGTATCTATACAATACTGTATCTATACATACTGTATCTATACAATACTGTATCTATACATACTGTATCTATACATACTGTATCTATACAATACTGTATCTATACATACTGTATCTATACATACTGTATCTATACAATACTGTATCTATACAATACTGTATCTATACATACTGTATCTATACAATACTGTATCTATACATACTGTATCTATACATACTGTATCTATACAATACTGTATCTATACATACTGTATCTATACAATACTGTATCTATACAATACTGTATCTATACATACTGTATCTATACATACTGTATCTATACATATGACCATATAAACCTGAACCTGAACCTGAACCTGAACCTGAGACGTGTTGATCTGTAAACCAGGTTGTACTGTAATGTAATTTGTTGTAATTTGTTGTTATTTGTTGTAATCTGTGGCGTCCCACAAGGAAGCATACCGTTCACTGTTCCTAATATATGTAAACAACATGGCATCAGCTTGTGACTGCAACTTGTTCCTGTTCACAGATGACTCGGCACTGCTAGTCTCGGACAGGAACAAACTGCAGGTTGAAAAGGACCTCAGCTCTGAACTCGGTAGAATCTGCACCTGGCTCGCTGATAACAAACTATCTTTACACCTGGGAAAAACTGAATCCATTATCTTTGGATCTAATAGTAATCTCAGCAAGGCAGATGGCTTCTTGGTTAGGTATTATCACACGAAAAGATGAAATTACCTACCTAGGTTCCATCCTGGAGGCTAATCTTTCCGGTGATAAAATGGCCACCAATGTAATCAAAAAAGTCAACCAAAGAACAAGATTCCTTTACAGGATCTCCTCACTGGTCAACAAAAACCCCTTGAAGACCTTAACAGGAGCCCTCGTACAAGGTTTCTTTGACTATGCATGCACCTCCTGGTACCACAGCACCTCAAAGGCCCTTAAAACAAGGCTCCAGACTTCCCAAAACAAACTGGTTAGGCTCCTACTTGGCCTCACCCCCTGAACCCACCTCACCCCTGCCCACTTTGACAGGCTGGAATGGCTTAGGGTCGACGACAGAGTACAGCATCTTGCAATGGGTCTGGTCCACAAGATTCGATACACCACCAAGATACCCATGTACGTGTCTAAATACTTCACTAAGATACCCATGTACCTGTCAAAATACTTCCTTAATGTTAACGAAACTGGCCCCCGTAAAATTGTAATCCCCCACCCACCCCTTTTTCCCCTCACTGTAAATGTTTCTTTTCCCTTTTTATCTCCTTTATGATGACTTTCTGTTCTGTTCTTTGGCTATATAGAAGTGTCTATTTGTACGTCTCTAAATGTTTTGATGAATTGAACAAGGTGGACCCTCTTGTAAACAAGTGTAATGCTTTATTGGGTCGTCCACTCACAGTTAACAGTATTTGTATTGATTTTGTGCTTGAAATGTACTGTAATTCTGAAAACTGTTAATAAATACTTCAATCAATCAATCAACCCCCAACTCGTAAAAGATGTTCTATTGAGTCTAACAGAGGTAGAGGCCTCTTAAAAGATGTTCTATTGAGTCTAACAGAGTTAGAGGCATCGTAAAAGATGTTCTATTGAGTCTAACAGAGGTAGAGGCCTCGTATAATATGTTCTATTGAGTCTAACAGAGGTAGAGGCCTCGTATAAGATGTTCTATTGAGTCTAACAGAGGTAGAGGCCTCGTAAAAGATGTTCTATTGAGTCTAACAGAGGTAGAGGCCTCGTAAAATATGTTCTATTGAGTCTAACAGAGGTAGAGGCCTCGTATAAGATGTTCTATTGAGTCTAACAGAGGTAGAGGCCTCGTAAAATATGTTCTATTGAGTCTAACAGAGGTAGAGGCCTCGTATAAGATGTTCTATTGAGTCTAACAGAGGTAGAGGCCTCGTAAAATATGTTCTATTGAGTCTAACAGAGGTAGAGGCCTCGTATAAGATGTTCTACTGAGTCTAACAGAGGTAGAGGCCTCGTAAAAGATGTTCTATTGAGTCTAACAGAGGTAGAGGCCTCGCATAAGATGTTCTATTGAGTCTAACAGAGGTAGAGGCCTCGTAAAATATGTTCTATTGAGTCTAACAGAGGTAGAGGCCTCGTATAAGATGTTCTACTGAGTCTAACAGAGGTAGAGGCCTCGTATAAGATGTTATATTGAGTCTAACAGAGGTAGAGGCCTCGTATAAGATGTTCTATTGAGTCTAACAGAGGTAGAGGCTTCGCATAAGATGTTCTATTGAGTCTAACAGAGGTAGATGCCTCGTATAAGATGTTCTATTGAGTCTAACAGAGGTAGAGGCCTCGTATAAGATGTTCTATTGAGTCTAACAGAGGTAGAGGCCTCGTAAAAGCCCCTTGGGCTTCTTGCCTCATCCTCGCACTTTCCCTTTTCTATATTTTTGTTTCATTTCATTGTATTGTTTTTATACATGTGCTAAATCAAATCAAATCAAATCAAATCATATCAAATCAACCTCTGGAACGGTGTGCTGTCAATCATCCTCAGGTCTCGGGAGCTGGGGATCTTGGAGATTCGTCGGAGCGTCTGAAGCCCCGCCCCTTCCTCCTCCTCCTCGTCATCATCATCATCATCATCGTCGTCGTCTGTGGTGGCGTCGGGGGGGCTGGGCAGGAAGCGGTCGTCCGTGGTGGCTGGGAGCTCAGAGAAACACACGCAGGAGTTGTCGTTCCCTCTATGGTTGAGGTTGGCGGGTCTCAGCACACCTGCACACAATGACAATAATATGAATAATATGAATAATAATAATGAACACAGGTTGGCGGGCCTCAGCACACCTGCACACAATGACAATAATATGAATAACTAGAACTGCACTCTGTCGAGTGCCTACTTGCTTGTTGCACTAGTGCGCAAGCAGAGCGTGCAAGTACTGTAGACCGCTACAAACTTTCAAATCTCAGCCTCTCTGTGAAAGAACGTTTGCAATATTGAATTATTAGGTTTAGCTATTTGCTACGTACCTACTTTTTGGAGGTAAAAAAAGTAGTATTGTTAAGTATGGTAAGAGACGGCTTTCGATGGTGACGTATATGTCGATCAGTGTCGGGTGGATTAAAGGAAATGCCTCTATGTATATAGTATATGTAATTTGTAAGTTGATTAGCGGTATACTGTGGTTACTTTGCGCCCCGTTTGATGCGTATGTATCGTAGCAGCATATGACGTCAGGGTATAACTGGTATAACTAGCTCTCAATGATGACGTAATAAAGATGTGGATTAAAGGACCCAATGCCAGGGTGTCTTTCGGGGTTAGTGGTGATAGCGTGACGTCACTCCATAGACGCTACATGTTAACAGAGGTAATTTAAGAAGTCTACAACTTTTGTTTTCTCAAGGTAAGGTTTGTTCTATCTGTTCGACCTGATTTACCATCTTGTTTGCTTCATAATAATATTGGTCTGTCACATTTTTACATTAGAAAATGTACTTAGATTCTCCAGAGAAAAAAACGTGTAAATGCTCATGTTAAAGACACCACTATTTACCGGAAGTGGGCGTGGAAAGCGGGCTGTGAGATAGGCCTATTGGTTTTCGATGGTGACGTAATGACGATATGTTTTAGTGTCGGCAGGATTAGAGGTAATGCTCCTATGTATACATGTATGTAATCTGACACCACTGCCATATCAAGCACAAGTAGTCATTACGTCATACGCTGGCACGGCGCATACGCATCAAAGTCAAACATCGTCCTGGGCGAAAAATATTACTTGCGCGATCTGCTTGCACAGGTTGACGGGCCTCAGCACACCTGCACACAATTACAATAATAATATGAATAATAATAATATGAATAATAATATGAATAATATGAATAATATGAATAATATGAATATGAATAATAATTAACACAGGTTGACGGGCCTCAGCACACCTGCACACAATTACAATAATAATATGAATAATAATAATAATAATAATAATAATAATAATAATATGAATAATATGAATAATATGAATATGAATAATAATTAACACAGGTTGACGGGCCTCAGCACACCTGCACACAATGACAATAATAATATGAATAATAATATGAATAATAATAATAATAATATGAATAATATGAATAATATGAATATGAATAATAATTAACACAGGTTGACGGGCCTCAGCACACCTGCACACAATGACAGTAATATGAATAATAATAATATGAATATGAATATGAATAATAAACACAGGTTGACGGTCCTCAGCACACATATGATGAAGATGTTTACGTTGTCTCTGGCAACCTCACTAATGAAGAATTACTATCGTCTGGTTGGCAACCACACTAATGAAGAATTACTATCGTCTGGTTGGCAACCACACTAATGAAGCATATCTCCACCAGGCCGGGTGGAACTCCATATTTGGACATAAGTGTGACGTCACCAAGATGACGTCGTCACTTGTAGGTCTGTACCAATATATAAGGGGTGGTCTGAGTCATGTGACTGCATTCTGTTACAGAACAGCGACCTGAGAAGTTGAGTTATTCCGTCCTTGTCTTTGTGTGTAAAATGTGGAGGTGGACTGTGAACCTGAACGGACCAGGAGGAGATCGTGCGGCCGTGACCGTCGTACACGAGGTTTACGCGATCGGAGGGAGTCGCGACGGCAACGTGAACGACAGTGACCAGGTTGAAGTTCACGTCTTCAACACAGTGTCTTTGCGCTGGAGGAAGTTGCCTCCTGTGACACCAGGAAGAGGAGAACCTCACCTTGAGGTTCCATCCGTGCGCTACGGCCATACAGCTGTGCTGATTGAAGATACTGTCTACCTCTGGGGAGGGCGGACTAACCAAGGTCCCTGCAACGTTCTTTATGCATTTGATGTCGACGCCCGCAGATGGTTCAAACCACAGGTTTCTGGGACCGTTCCAGAGGCGAGGATCAACCACTCAGCCTGTGTTTTGGGGAAGGTCATGTTTATCCATGGAGGATCGACCCAGCTGACTGGACAGACTAATGACACCTACACGTTGGACACCACCACGATGGTCTGGACTTCAGTTAACACCAGAGGAACTCCACCACCTGCTACGTATGGTCACTCTGCTACCATCATCGGGACAAAGATGTTTGTATTCGGGGGCTGGGGGAGGGATCAGTACCACAACACCATCAGAGTGTTTGACACAGAGACCGACCACTGGCTGGACACACCTTCTGCACAGCTCCTTCCAGAAGGACGTAACGATCATTCAGCCTTTGCTTACAGCGGAGAGCTGTACATATGTGGTGGTTACAACAACCAGGACCAGACCTGCAATGATGTGTGGAAGTTCAGTCCAGAGACCTCCTCCTGGAAGAAGGTCGAGCCCACGGGGAACGGCCCGCCTCCGACGTCTAGGATGTGCTGTTGCATGCTGGGAGATCGAATCGTCCTCTTTGGAGGATACAAATGGATTCCAGACAATGGGACGTATGACTTCACACCCTTTGGTGACCTGTATGTGTTAGACATCAGTCCCAGCCTCAGGATGTTGTGTAAGCTAGCGGTCATTCAGAGCGGTCTGGAGCGGTCTGGAGCGGTCTGGAGCGGTCTGGAGCGGTCTGGACTCACACACGACATCAGGTGGGAACTGGCAGCCATGACGACCAACAGCCAATAGGAACTGGCAGCCATGAACATTACACCTAGCTACATGTTTAAGCATTTATTTCATATTTACATGTCTTCTGTGGACTCTAACATTACACCTAGCTACACGTTTAAGCATTTATTTCATATTTACATGTCTTCTGTGGACTCTAACATTACACCTAGCTCCATGTTTAAGCATTTATTTCATATTTACATGTCTTCTGTGGACTCTAACATTACACCTAGCTACATGTTTAAGCATTTATTTCATATTTACATGTCTTCTGTGGTCTCTAACATTACACCTAGCTACATGTTTAAGCATTTATTTCATATTTACATGTCTTCTGTGGACTCTAACATTACACCTAGCTACATGTTTAAGCATTTATTTCATATTTACATGTCTTCTGTGGACTCTAACATTACACCTAGCTACATGTTTAAGCATTTATTTCATATTTACATGTCGATTTCAGCTCTGACATTTATTTCAGACATGCTCTAGTATGCGAAGAGTCTGCCTGTGATATTAACTCATTTTGGATTTAAAAAAAAACCAGACAGACAGACAGACAGACAGACAGACAGACAGACCTGCTGCAGTTGCCTGGCCGTGCCTCTGGGGGCGCTGCTGCTGTGGCTCCAGCAGGTACGGGTGATGGACGTCCAGGGTGGTGGTGGCGTTGTTAATAGGCCCCTCCCCCCCCGGGGGGCGTGTCTGCTGCTGCCGCGCGGGGGCGGTGGGCGTGGCCACAGTGTCCTCCAGGGCGGCGCTACAGAGCGAGCCGCTGGACAGGCTGCTGAAGCTGCTGGTGACCCGCGGGTCGCTGTGGTACCAGGAAGTAGCCTCGCCGCTCGCCGTCACCGCATCACTTCCTGTCCCTCCTCCTGTGTCCACTTCCTCCTCGACCTCCTGACCTTCCACCGTCACCACGATCCTCACTTCCTGTTTGCCCTCGTTGTCCTCGCGCTCTCTGCGCTCCTCCTAGTGGAGACAACAAGAAAACAAATCACACAGGTGTGAAGTGAGGGGCGCTCTAAAACAGAAATAAAAACGTTGAATGAATCCTTAATTAATTAATCCTGGAAATAGAACTAAAACGTTGAAATTCCACCAACCTATCAATAAAGGCAGAAAAATAAAAAAAAAAGAAAGAAATGAAAGCAGCCTAATGTGGATTTAACTCCACCTGTATCTAGGGGGGGGGGGGGGGGGGGGGGGGGGGCTGTATCTCCACCTGTATCTAGTTCTGGGGTTCTCAACATGACCCCTCAGGGGGGGGTCTGTATCTCCACCTGTATCTAGTTCTGGGGTTCTCAACATGGGGGTCATGACCCCTCAGGGGGGGGGGCTGTATCTCCACCTGTATCTAGTTCTGGGGTTCTCAACATGGGGGTCATGACCCCTCAGGGGGGGGGGGGGGGGGGGGCTGTATCTCCACCTGTATCTAGTTCTGGGGTTCTCAACATGGGGGTCATGACCCCTCAGGGGGGGGGTCTAGTTCTGGGGTTCTCAACATGGGGGTCATGACCCCTCAGGGGGGGGGGGGGGGGGCTGTATCTCCACCTGTATCTAGTTCTGGGGTTCTCAACATGGGGGTCATGACCCCTCAGGGGGGGGGGGGGGGTCTAGTTCTGGGGTTCTCAACATGGGGGTCATGACCCTACAGGGGGGGGGGGGCTGTATCTCCACCTGTATCTAGTTCTGGGGTTCTCAACATGGGGGTCATGACCCCTCAGGGGGGGGGGGGGTCTAGTTCTGGGGTTCTCAACATGGGGGTCATGACCCCTCAGGGGGGGGGGGGGGGGTAGTTCTGGGGAGGAGACCCCGGGGATGGATTATATCTCCCCTGGGAGGAGACCCCGGGGCAGACCAAGGACCAGATGGATTATATCTCCACTGGAAGGAGACCCCGGGGCAGACCAAGGACCAGATGGATTATATCTCCACTGGGAGGAGACCCCGGGGCAGACCAAGGACCAGATGGATTATATCTCCACTGGGAGGAGACCCCGGGGCAGACCAAGGACCAGATGGATTATATCTCCACTGGGAGGAGACCCCGGGGCAGACCAAGGACCAGATGGATTATATCTCCACTGGGAGGAGACCCCGGGGCAGACCAAGGACCAGATGGATTATATCTCCACTGGGAGGAGACCCCGGGGCAGACCAAGGACCAGATGGATTATATCTCCACTGGGAGGAGACCCCGGGGCAGACCAAGGACCAGATGGATTATATCTCCACTGGGAGGAGACCCCGGGGCAGACCAAGGACCAGATGGATTATATCTCCACTGGGAGGAGACCCCGGGGCAGACCAAGGACCAGATGGATTATATCTCCACTGGGAGGAGACCCCGGGGCAGACCAAGGACCAGATGGATTATATCTCCACTGGGAGGAGACCCCGGGGCAGACCAAGGACCAGATGGATTATATCTCCACTGGGAGGAGACCCCGGGCAGACCAAGGACCAGATGGATTATATCTCCACTGGGAGGAGACCCCGGGGCAGACCAAGGACCAGATGGATTATATCTCCACTGGGAGGAGACCCCGGGGCAGACCAAGGACCAGATGGATTATATCTCCACTGGGAGGAGACCCCGGGGCAGACCAAGGACCAGATGGAGGAAACACATCGACTCACTGGCCTTTCATGGGAGCCAAAACTCACACCGGAAGTTCCATGAATACAAAGCAGTGAACGGAGCCGGCTGGACCAGCTCATAGTTCCATGAATACAAAGCAGTGAACGGAGCCGGCTGGACCAGCTCATAGTTCCATGAATACAAAGCAGTGAACGGAGCCGGCTGGACCAGCTCATAGTTCCATGAATACAAAGCAGTGAATGGAGCCGGCTGGACCAGCTCATAGTTCCATGAATACAAAGCAGTGAATGGAGCCGGCTGGACCAGCTCATAGTTCCATGAATACAAAGCAGTGAATGGAGCCGGCTGGACCAGCTCATAGTTCCATGAATACAAAGCAGTGAATGGAGCCGGCTGGACCAGCTCATAGTTCCATGAATACAGAGCAGTGAATGGAGCCGGCTGGACCAGCTCATAGTTCCATGAATACAAAGCAGTGAACGGAGCCGGCTGGACCAGCTCATAGTTCCATGAATACAGAGCAGTGAATGGAGCCGGCTGGACCAGCTCATAGTTCCATGAATACAAAGCAGTGAATGGAGCCGGCTGGACCAGCTCATAGTTCCATGAATACAAAGCAGTGAATGGAGCCGGCTGGACCAGCTCATAGTTCCATTAATACAAAGCAGTGAATGGAGCCGGCTGGACCAGCTCATAGTTCCATGAATACAAAGCAGTGAACGGAGCCGGCTGGACCAGCTCATAGTTCCATGAATACAAAGCAGTGAATGGAGCCGGCTGGACCAGCTCATAGTTCCATGAATACAAAGCAGTGAATGGAGCCGGCTGGACCAGCTCATAGTTCCATGAATACAAAGCAGTGAATGGAGCCGGCTGGACCAGCTCATAGTTCCATGAATACAAAGCAGTGAATGGAGCCGGCTGGACCAGCTCATAGTTCCATGAATACAAAGCAGTGAACGGAGCCGGCTGGACCAGCTCATAGTTCCATTAATACAAAGCAGTGAATGGAGCCGGCGTGACCAGCTCATAACAAACTATTATTTATTAACAATTGAGACCTTTGTCATAATCGGTTCAGGAATATAAAAGAAGACATAATTATCACAGGTTGTTTTCTAATCACTTGCTTTTCGATGTGCACAGAGTGCACAGTATATCATTTATTTGAGGATCTAAACAGCAGCAGGTATCGTTTCTGGTATCGCGATATTTGGCTGCCAGACAGGAAACGGTGGGAAGTCTCGCGATACTTGGTACATCCAGAAAGGTATACGTTGTGCTCTTTAGATACCTCTATAAAATTACACAGTGTACACATCGAAAAGCAACACAGCAGACAATAATGTGTTACATGTCTTCTGTTATTTTCCAGAAAGGTCTCAGTCATTCATAAATAGTGTTTGTTCATGAGCTAATGAGGCACATTCCCGAACACGCGCATCGTAGCACCTGACTGATAACATTACTTGCACGCTCTGCTTGCGCAAGTAAATAGAGCTGGTCACTGAGCTCTCATTAACTCCAGTGTATTTTATATATAAATAGAGCTGGTCACTGAGCTCTCATTAACTCCAGTGTATTTTATATATAAATAGAGCTGGTCACTGAGCTCTCATTAACTCCAGTGTATTTTATATATAAATAGAGCTGGTCACTGAGCTCTCATTGACTCCAGTGTATTTTATATATAAATAGAGCTGGTCACTGAGCTCTCATTAACTCCAGTGTATTTTATATATAAATAGAGCTGGTCACTGAGCTCTCATTGACTCCAGTGTATTTTATATATAAATAGAGCTGGTCACTGGGCTCTCATTGACTCCAATGTATTTTATATATAAATAGAGCTGGTCACTGGGCTCTCATTAACTCCAGTGTATTTTATATATAAATAGAGCTGGTCACTGGGCTCTCATTGACTCCAATGTATTTTATATATAAATAGAGCTGGTCACTGAGCTCTCATTAACTCCAGTGTATTTTATATATAAATAGAGCTGGTCACTGAGCTCTCATTAACTCCAGTGTATTTTATATATAAATAGAGCTGGTCACTGAGCTCTCATCGACTCCAGTGTATTTTATATATAAATAGAGCTGGTCACTGAGCTCTCATTGACTCCAGTGTATTTTATATATAAATAGAGCTGGTCACTGAGCTCTCATTGACTCCAGTGTATTTTATATATAAATAGAGCTGGTCACTGAGCTCTCATTGACTCCAATGTATTTTATATATAAATAGAGCTGGTCACTGAGCTCTCATTAACTCCAGTGTATTTTATTGCGAACGCAGTGAGCATTTACTATGAGACCCAGCAGATCACGTCTGTGTGTGTGTCTGTGTGTGTGTCTGTCTGTGTGTCACGCTGTAACACCACCCGCCCACCACCAGAGGGCGCAGCTGTATCACACACAAAAACACACACACACACACACATGCACGCACGCACACACACACACACACACACGCACGCACGCACGCACACACACACACACACACAAAACTTAACTTAAAAAAAAACTTAACTTAAAAAAAAACTTAACTTAAAAAAAAACTTATCTTAAAAAAAAACGTAAAAAGGAAAAACGCACACACACAAAAAACTTAACTTAAAAAAAACTTAACTTAAAAAAAAAACTTAAAGGAAAAACGCACACCCACAAAAAACTTAACTTAAAAAAAAACTTAACTTAAAAAAAAACTTAAAGAAAAAACTTTAAAAAAAAAAACCTAAAAAAGAAACACGCACGCACACATACACACACTAAAAAAATAACTTGAAAAAACATTTAATTTAAAAAAACTTAACTTAAAAAAAACCTTAAAAAGTACGTAATTTATTCTAATTGTTGTTATTGCAATTTACGAGCTGCGTTCGCTTCCCGCGTTTGCGCGTCTTACTTGTATATAAATAGAGCTGGTCACTGAGCTCTCATTGACTCCAGTGTATTTTATATATAAATAGAGCTGGTCACTGAGCTCTCATTGACTCCAGTGTATTTTATATATAAATAGAGCTGGTCACTGAGCTCTCATTAACTCCAGTGTATTTTATATATAAATAGAGCTGGTCACTGAGCTCTCATTGACTCCAGTGTATTTTATATATAAATAGAGCTGGTCACTGAGCTCTCATTGACTCCAGTGTATTTTATATATAAATAGAGCTGGTCACTGAGCTCTCATTGACTCCAGTGTATTTTATATATGAATAGAGCTGGTCACTGGGCTCTCATTGACTCCAGTGTATTTTATATATGAATAGAGCTGGTCACTGAGCTCTCATTGACTCCAGTGTATTTTATATATGAATAGAGCTGGTCACTGAGCTCTCATTGACTCCAGTGCATACGGCCGAACCTCCGGGTGTAGTTTTGGCTCCCATGAAAGTGTCATCATGGCGCAGCCAGCCCAGTCACGTGACCATGTCCCTTCCTTCTCTAAAGCTTCCTCTGGAGAGGGAAGTCTGGAGCTCAGATCTGGTGGAGCCGTTGCCCCCGCGACCCGGCCACGGATAAGCGGTCATGGATGGATGGTTAGATAAAGAACAGATCGGTGTACCTCTCTCCTCCTCTGCTCCTCCTCCCTGCGTCTCTCCTCCCAGTCCTGACTGCTGTGGTCAGGGAAGGTGCGGAGCGCCCCCCCGCTCTGCTGCGACTCCATTGGATAATCCTCGTCCGACGAGTCGTTGGAGTCACTGCAACACCGCGACACGTAGCCTGGGGGCGCCACCGCACACACACGCACGCACACACGCACGCACACACGCAGGCAGGCAGGCAGGCACGCAGGCACGCACGCACACACGCACGCACCCACGCACGCACGCACGCACGCACGCACGCACGCACGCACGCACGCACGCACGCACAGACACACACACACACACACGCACGCACGCACGCACGCACGCACGCACGCACACAGGCACGCACAACTATGTTAGTGAATGGTTTAAAAACCAAAGTGAAACGGAATAATAAATGATGTCTATCGGTATCCATACTCACTGATGTTGTGCAGCTCAGTGAACTAAAAACCACTATCAAAACAGCCTCTAAGGTTTTAGGTGTTTTTTTTACAAAATAAAAAAATGGTAAATATATCTTACATCAGGGGTGGGCAACTTTGACCATGTCGAGGGCCAATATAGTTCCACACTCACTCCAGAGGGGCCACAGTGCATATTACTGGCGTAGCAAAAAATAGCCGATCTGCAAGCTCAAAACGCGTCGCAATGCGACACGTTTTGAGCTTGTAGATCGGCTATTTTTGCTATATTTGAATTGAAAACCTGAATAATTTGGAATCCTGAAAAGTAACCTTTGTATTGAATTTCAAATGCATTTAGTTATAGTTATGTTAACTTAATGAACTGTTAACATAACTACATTGGACACAAAAAGACAATAACATTTTAATACTAGTCATTAAGTACTAGTCATTTAATAATGAATAGTAGTCATGAAGTAATCAAAGCAGGTTTGGAATTGTAAACAGCTGAAATCAATACTATATCAGTATTCTGATATTAACATGCGGGCCGCATTAAAGGAGAATTCCATGCTAGAAGGCTTTCTTACCTTTATTTGTAGTTGTTACGTCCCCACCAAAGAGGTCCAGGTGCTATTTTGTGAAAAACCTACCATTAGCCCTAAATTAATTGAATGGGAATTGAATGGGGTGTTGTGCTAAATCGCTTATTTCCATCGCTTTTTTGTATATATCCCTCATTTCTCTTCTTAATGTAAATAATATCCCAAGCGGCACACTTTACTACTTATTTCGATGGAAATAAGCGAATTAGCACAACACCCCATAGCCCCATTCAATTCCCATTCAATTCAATTTAATTCATTGAGGGCTTATGGTAGGGGAAATATTCAATAAGGAGTTTTTGCACAAAAAAACACCTGGGCCTCTTTGGTGGGGACGTAACGACTACAAATAACACCTGGACCTCTTTGGTGGGGACGTAACGACTACAAATAACACCTGGACTTCTTTGGTGGGGACGTAACGACTACAAATAACACCTGGACCTCTTTGGTGGGGACGTAACGACTACAAATAACACCTGGACTTCTTTGGTGGGGACGTAACGACTACAAATAACACCTGGACCTCTTTGGTGGGGACGTAACGACTACAAATAACACCTGGACCTCTTTGGTGGGGACGTAACGACTACAAATAACACCTGGACCTCTTTGGTGGGGACGTAACGACTACAAATAACACCTGGACCTCTTTGGTGGGGACGTAACGACTACAAATAACACCTGGACCTCTTTGGTGGGGACGTAACGACTACAAATAACACCTGGACCTCTTTGGTGGGGACGTAACGACTACAAATAACACCTGGACCTCTTTGGTGGGGACGTAACGACTACAAATAACACCTGGACCTCTTTGGTGGGGACGTAACGACTACAAATAACACCTGGACTTCTTTGGTGGGGACGTAACGACTACAAATAACACCTGGACCTCTTTGGTGGGGACGTAACGACTACAAATAACACCTGGACCTCTTTGGTGGGGACGTAACGACTACAAATAACACCTGGACCTCTTTGGTGGGGACGTAACGACTACAAATAACACCTGGACCTCTTTGGTGGGGACGTAACGACTACAAATAACACCTGGACCTCTTTGGTGGGGACGTAACGACTACAAATAACACCTGGACCTCTTTGGTGGGGACGTAACGACTACAAATAACACCTGGACCTCTTTGGTGGGGACGTAACGACTACAAATAACACCTGGACCTCTTTGGTGGGGACGTAACGACTACAAATAACACCTGGACCTCTTTGGTGGGGACGTAACGACTACAAATAACACCTGGACCTCTTTGGTGGGGACGTAACGACTACAAATAACACCTGGACCTCTTTGGTGGGGACGTAACGACTACAAATAACACCTGGACCTCTTTGGTGGGGACGTAACGACTACAAATAACACCTGGACCTCTTTGGTGGGGACGTAACGACTACAAATAACACCTGGACCTCTTTGGTGGGGACGTAACGACTACAAATAACACCTGGACCTCTTTGGTGGGGACGTAACGACTACAAATAACACCTGGACCTCTTTGGTGGGGACGTAACGACTACAAAAAACACCTGGACTTCTTTGGTGGGGACGTAACGACTACAAATAACACCTGGACCTCTTTGGTGGGGACGTAACGACTACAAATAACACCTGGACCTCTTTGGTGGGGACGTAACGACTACAAATAACACCTGGACCTCTTTGGTGGGGACGTAACGACTACAAATAACACCTGGACCTCTTTGGTGGGGACGTAACGACTACAAAAAACACCTGGACTTCTTTGGTGGGGACGTAACGACTACAAATAACACCTGGACCTCTTTGGTGGGGACGTAACGACTACAGAGAAAGGTAATAAAGGTAAGAAAGCCTTCTAGCATGGAATTCTCCTTTAAGTGAAGGTGGGGGCCGCATGTGGCCCCCGGGCCCACATTAAGTGAAGGTGGGGGCCGCATGTGGCCCCCGGGCCCACATTAAGTGAAGGTGGGGGCCGCATGTGGCCCCCGGGCCCACATTAGGTGAAGGTGGGGGGCCGCATGTGGCCCCCGGGCCGCCAGTTGCCCACCCCTGTCTTACGTGAAGTCTTGAACGTTAAAACTTGCTCACTTGCTAGGGACTCATAGAACACGCCCTCTACAACGGAGAAGCCACTCCCACCTCCACACACACCTTCCTCTGCTGACTGGACCACGCGGTGCACGCGCACTTTGGGACGGCCCAGGCGGAACACGGTGATGCCGGGGTCCACCAGCAGGCGGCAGTACCCGCCCAGCAGGCAGCCCAGGTCTTTGGCTGCTGTGGAGTCCATCAGCAGGGCAAAGGGCTGGGGAGAGAGACCATAGGTTAACATGGGGAGAGAGAGACCACTGGGGAGAGAGACCATAGGTTAACATGGGGAGAGAGAGACCACTGGGGAGAGAGACCATAGGTTAACATGGGGAGAGAGAGACCACTGGGGAGAGAGACCATAGGTTAACATGGGGAGAGAGAGACCATAGGTTAACATGGGGAGAGAGAGACCATAGGTTAACATGGGGAGAGAGAGACCATAGGTTAACATGGGGAGAGAGAGACCATAGGTTAACATGGGGAGAGAGAGACCATAGGTTAACATGGGGAGAGAGAGACCATAGGTTAACATGGGGAGAGAGAGACCATAGGTTAACATGGGGAGAGAGATAGGTCGGTCGGTCGGTCGGTCGGTCGGTCGGTCGGTCGGTCGGTCGGTCGGTCGGTCGGTCGGTAGTTACCTTCATATCATGCAGAGATATCCTCAGTAAGCTGACTCTATCGCTCTCGTTGAGCAGCTCCACGCGGCTGACGGAGCTGAACTCCACCAGGGTGGAGATCATGTTCAGCTTGTGGTTGATCACCTGACTCATCCCATACCTGGAGCCCACCAGGAGGCTGACCAGAGCCTCTCTGTCCTGGAGCTGGGGAGGACAACATCACACCGTGTCACCTTGCTTAACCCATTCTGGGCGGGAACCCCTTTTGGTGTTTCAAGCATTATGTTATGCTTTAGCTATTGAAAAATAGCAGATCTACAAGCACCGAGTGCCATGCTACGAGCTTGTAGGTCTGCTATTTTTGAAAAGTCTTCAAAATGTGGCATAATTCTTTGAATACATTCTTTCAGAGCGAACGTTTTTAACTCAAATCTTAGCTTCTGGAGGGTTCCTGGAATAACATATCTTCAGATAGGAAGGCGGAGGCCAATTACATATCATTTTTGGGGGTCCTTGACATGAAATATTGAGCACCACTGATACAGAAACATGGGTATTTCAGAAAACTGTCAGAATTTAGAAGACATTTTTTAAATTTCGACGTCAGGCCTAAAAATGGGTTAATGCCTTGTTACCTTGTGCCCTTAACTTGACCAGGAGGTGATAAATAAACACCTGCTGTTAGTGCCCCCATATAGTCCTATAGCCCATATAGCCCATATAGTCCTATAGCCCATATAGCCCATATAGTCCTATAGCCCATATAGCCCATATAGTCCTATAGCCCATATAGTCCTATAGCCCATATAGTCCTATAGCCCATATAGCCCATATAGTCCTATAGCCCATATAGTCCTATAGCCCATATAGTCCTATAGCCCATATAGCCCATATAGCCCATATAGTCCTATAGCCCATATAGTCCTATAGCCCATATAGTCCTATAGCCCATATAGCCCATATAGCCCATATAGTCCTATAGCCCATATAGTCCTATAGCCCATATAGTCCTATAGCCCATATAGCCCATATAGCCCATATAGTCCTATAGCCCATATAGTCCTATAGCCCATATAGTCCTATAGCCCATATAGCCCATATAGTCCATATAGTCCTATAGCCCATATAGTCATATAGCCCATATAGTCCTATAGCCCATATAGTCCTATAGCCCATATAGCCCATATAGCCCATATAGTCCTATAGCCCATATAGTCATATAGCCCATATAGTCCTATAGCCCATATAGCCCATATAGTCCTATAGCCCATATAGTCCTATAGCCCATATAGTCCTATAGCCCATATAGTCCTATAGCCCATATAGTCCTATAGCCCATATAGTCCTATAGCCCATATAGTCCTATAGCCCATATAGTCATATAGCCCATATAGTCCTATAGCCCATATAGTCATATAGCCCATATAGTCCTATAGCCCATATAGTCCTATAGCCCATATAGTCCTATAGCCCATATAGTCCTATAGCCCATATAGTCCTATAGCCCATATAGTCATATAGCCCATATAGTCATATAGCCCATATAGTCATATAGCCCATATAGTCATATAGCCCATATAGTCATATAGCCCATATAGTCCTATAGCCCATATAGTCATATAGCCCATATAGTCCTATAGCCCATATAGTCCTATAGCCCATATAGTCCTATAGCCCATATAGTCCTATAGCCCATATAGTCCTATAGCCCATATAGTCATATAGCCCATATAGTCCTATAGCCCATATAGTCCTATAGCCCATATAGTCCTATAGCCCATATAGCCCATATAGTCCTTTAGCCCATATAGTCCTATAGCCCATATAGTCCATATAGCCCATATAGCCCATATAGTCCTATAGCCCATATAGTCCATATAGCCCATATAGCCCATATAGTCCTTTAGCCCATATAGCCCATATAGTCCTATAGCCCATATAGTCCTATAGCCCATATAGCCCATATAGTCCTATAGCCCATATAGTCCTATAGCCCATATAGTCCTATAGCCCATATAGTCCATATAGCCCATATAGCCCATATAGTCCTTTAGCCCATATAGCCCATATAGTCCTATAGCCCATATAGTCCTATAGCCCATATAGCCCATATAGTCCTATAGCCCATATAGTCCTATAGCCCATATAGTCCTATAGCCCATATAGTCCTATAGCCCATATAGCCCATATAGTCCTATAGCCCATATAGTCCTATAGCCCATATAGTCCTATAGCCCATATAGTCCTATAGCCCATATAGTCCTATAGCCCATATAGTCCTATAGCCCATATAGTCCTATAGCCCATATAGTCCTATAGCCCATATAGTCATATAGCCCATATAGTCCTATAGCCCATATAGTCCTATAGCCCATATAGTCCTATAGCCCATATAGTCATATAGCCCATATAGTCCTATAGCCCATATAGTCCTATAGCCCATATAGTCATATAGCCCATATAGTCCTATAGCCCATATAGTCATATAGCCCATATAGTCCTATAGCCCATATAGTCCTATAGCCCATATAGCCCATATAGTCCTATAGCCCATATAGTCATATAGCCCATATAGTCCTATAGCCCATATAGTCCTATAGCCCATATAGTCCTATGGCCCATATAGTCCTATAGCCCATATAGTCCTATAGCCCATATAGTCCTATAGCCCATATAGTCCTATAGCCCATATAGTCCTATAGCCCATATAGTCATATAGCCCATATAGTCCTATAGCCCATATAGTCCTATAGCCCATATAGTCCTATAGCCCATATAGTCATATAGCCCATATAGTCATATAGCCCATATAGTCCTATAGCCCATATAGTCCTATAGCCCATATAGTCCTATAGCCCATATAGTCATATAGCCCATATAGTCCTATAGCCCATATAGTCCTATAGCCCATATAGTCCTATAGCCCATATAGTCCTATAGCCCATATAGTCCTATAGCCCATATAGTCATATAGCCCATATAGTCCTATAGCCCATATAGTCATATAGCCCATATAGTCCTATAGCCCATATAGTCCTATAGCCCATATAGTCCTATAGCCCATATAGTCCTATAGCCCATATAGTCCTATAGCCCATATAGTCATATAGCCCATATAGTCCTATAGCCCATATAGTCCTATAGCCCATATAGTCATATAGCCCATATAGCCCATATAGCCCATATAGCCCATATAGTCCTTTAGCCCATATAGCCCATATAGTCATATAGCCCATATAGTCATATAGCCCATATAGTCCTATAGCCCATATAGTCCTATAGCCCATATAGTCATATAGCCCATATAGTCCTATAGCCCATATAGTCATATAGCCCATATAGTCCTATAGCCCATATAGTCCTATAGCCCATATAGTCCTATAGCCCATATAGTCCTATAGCCCATATAGCCCATATAGTCCTTTAGCCCATATAGTCCTATAGCCCATATAGTCCTATAGCCCATATAGTCCTATAGCCCATATAGTCCTATAGCCCATATAGCCCATATAGTCCTTTAGCCCATATAGTCCTATAGCCCATATAGTCATATAGCCCAAATAGCCCATATAGCCCATATAGCCCATATAGTCCTTTAGCCCATATAGCCCATATAGTCCTATAGCCCATATAGTCCTATAGCCCATATAGTCCTATAGCCCATATAGTCCTATAGCCCATATAGTCCTATAGCCCATATAGTCCTATAGCCCATATAGTCATATAGCCCATATAGTCATATAGCCCATATAGCCCATATAGCCCATATAGCCCATATAGCCCATATAGTCCTATAGCCCATATAGTCCTATAGCCCATATAGTCCTATAGCCCATATAGTCCTATAGCCCATATAGTCCTATAGCCCATATAGTCCTATAGCCCATATAGTCCTATAGCCCATATAGTCATATAGCCCATATAGTCCTATAGCCCATATAGTCCTATAGCCCATATAGTCCTATAGCCCATATAGTCCTATAGCCCATATAGTCATATAGCCCATATAGTCATATAGCCCATATAGTCCTATAGCCCATATAGCCCATATAGCCCATATAGTCCTTTAGCCCATATAGTCCTTTAGCCCATATAGCCCATATAGTCCTATAGCCCATATAGCCCATATAGTCATATAGCCCATATAGTCCTATAGCCCATATAGTCATATAGCCCATATAGTCATATAGCCCATATAGTCATATAGCCCATATAGTCATATAGCCCATATAGTCCTATAGCCCATATAGTCATATAGCCCATATAGTCATATAGCCCATATAGTCATATAGCCCATATAGTCCTATAGCCCATATAGTCCTATAGCCCATATAGTCCTATAGCCCATATAGTCATATAGCCCATATAGTCCTATAGCCCATATAGTCCTATAGCCCATATAGTCCTATAGCCCATATAGTCATATAGCCCATATAGCCCATATAGTCCTTTAGCCCATATAGTCCTATAGCCCATATAGTCATATAGCCCATATAGCCCATATAGTCCTTTAGCCCATATAGTCCTATAGCCCATATAGTCATATAGCCCATATAGTCCTATAGCCCATATAGTCATATAGCCCATATAGTCATATAGCCCATATAGCCCATATAGTCCTTTAGCCCATATAGTCCTATAGCCCATATAGCCCATATAGTCCTTTAGCCCATATAGCCCATATAGTCCTTTAGCCCATATAGTCCTATAGCCCATATAGTCATATAGCCCATATAGTCATATAGCCCATATAGTCCTATAGCCCATATAGCCCATATAGTCCTATAGCCCATATAGCCCATATAGTCCTATAGCCCATATAGCCCATATAGTCCTTTAGCCCATATAGTCCTATAGCCCATATAGTCATATAGCCCATATAGTCATATAGCCCATATAGTCCTATAGCCCATATAGTCCTATAGCCCATATAGTCCTATAGCCCATATAGTCCTATAGCCCATATAGTCCTATAGCCCATATAGTCATATAGCCCATATAGTCCTATAGCCCATATAGTCCTATAGCCCATATAGTCATATAGCCCATATAGTCCTATAGTCCTTTAGTCCTGTTAGTGCGCCGATATAGTCCTATAGCCCATATAGTCATATAGCCCATATAGTCCTATAGCCCATATAGTCCTATAGCCCATATAGTCCTATAGCCCATATAGTCCTATAGCCCATATAGTCCTATAGCCCATATAGTCCTATAGCCCATATAGTCCTATAGCCCATATAGTCCTATAGCCCATATAGTCCTATAGCCCATATAGTCCTATAGCCCATATAGTCCTATAGCCCATATAGTCCTTTAGTCCTTTAGTCCTGTTAGTGCGCCCATATAGTCCTATAGCCCATATAGTCATATAGCCCATATAGTCCTATAGCCCATATAGTCATATAGCCCATATAGTCATATAGCCCATATAGTCCTATAGCCCATATAGTCATATAGCCCATATAGTCCTATAGCCCATATAGTCATATAGCCCATATAGTCCTATAGCCCATATAGTCATATAGCCCATATAGTCCTATAGCCCATATAGTCCTATAGCCCATATAGTCCTATAGCCCATATAGTCCTATAGCCCATATAGTCCTATAGCCCATATAGTCCTATAGCCCATATAGTCCTATAGCCCATATAGTCATATAGCCCATATAGTCCTATAGCCCATATAGTCCTATAGCCCATATAGTCCTATAGCCCATATAGTCATATAGCCCATATAGTCATATAGCCCATATAGTCCTATAGCCCATATAGTCCTATAGCCCATATAGTCCTATAGCCCATATAGTCCTATAGCCCATATAGTCATATAGCCCATATAGTCCTATAGCCCATATAGTCCTATAGCCCATATAGTCATATAGCCCATATAGTCCTATAGCCCATATAGTCCTATAGCCCATATAGTCATATAGCCCATATAGTCCTATAGCCCATATAGTCATATAGCCCATATAGTCCTATAGCCCATATAGTCCTATAGCCCATATAGTCCTATAGCCCATATAGTCCTATAGCCCATATAGTCCTATAGCCCATATAGTCCTATAGCCCATATAGTCATATAGCCCATATAGTCCTATAGCCCATATAGTCCTATAGCCCATATAGTCCTATAGCCCATATAGTCCTATAGCCCATATAGTCATATAGCCCATATAGTCCTATAGCCCATATAGTCCTATAGCCCATATAGTCCTATAGCCCATATAGTCCTATAGCCCATATAGTCCTATAGCCCATATAGTCCTATAGCCCATATAGTCCTATAGCCCATATAGTCCTATAGCCCATATAGTCCTATAGCCCATATAGTCCTATAGCCCATATAGTCATATAGCCCATATAGTCCTATAGCCCATATAGTCATATAGCCCATATAGTCCTATAGCCCATATAGTCCTATAGCCCATATAGTCCTATAGCCCATAAAGTCCTATAGCCCATATAGTCCTATAGCCCATATAGTCCTATAGCCCATATAGTCCTATAGCCCATATAGTCATATAGCCCATATAGTCCTATAGCCCATATAGTCCTTTAGTCCTTTAGTCCTGTTAGTGCGCCCATATAGTCCTATAGCCCATATAGTCCTATAGCCCATATAGTCCTATAGCCCATATAGTCCTATAGCCCATATAGTCCTATAGCCCATATAGTCCTATAGTCCTTTAGTCCTGTTAGTGCGCCCATATAGTCCTATAGCCCATATAGTCCTATAGCCCATATAGTCCTATAGCCCATATAGTCCTATAGCCCATATAGTCCTATAGCCCATATAGTCATATAGCCCATATAGTCCTATAGCCCATATAGTCCTATAGCCCATATAGTCCTATAGCCCATATAGTCATATAGCCCATATAGTCCTATAGCCCATATAGTCCTATAGCCCATATAGTCATATAGCCCATATAGTCCTATAGCCCATATAGTCCTATAGCCCATATAGTCATATAGCCCATATAGTCCTATAGCCCATATAGTCCTTTAGTCCTTTAGTCCTGTTAGTGCGCCCATATAGTCCTATAGCCCATATAGTCCTATAGCCCATATAGTCCTATAGCCCATATAGTCCTATAGCCCATATAGTCCTATAGCCCATATAGTCCTATAGTCCTTTAGTCCTGTTAGTGCGCCCATATAGTCATATAGCCCATATAGTCATATAGCCCATATAGTCCTATAGCCCATATAGTCCTATAGCCCATATAGTCATATAGCCCATATAGTCCTATAGCCCATATAGTCCTATAGCCCATATAGTCATATAGCCCATATAGTCCTATAGCCCATATAGTCCTATAGCCCATATAGTCCTTTAGCCCATATAGTCCTATAGCCCATATAGTCCTATAGCCCATATAGTCCTATAGCCCATATAGTCCTATAGCCCATATAGTCCTATAGCCCATATAGTCCTATAGCCCATATAGTCCTATAGCCCATATAGTCCTATAGCCCATATAGTCCTATAGCCCATATAGTCCTATAGCCCATATAGTCCTTTAGCCCATATAGTCCTATAGCCCATATAGTCCTATAGCCCATATAGTCCTATAGCCCATATAGTCATATAGCCCATATAGTCCTATAGCCCATATAGTCATATAGCCCATATAGTCCTTTTTATTGGCCTAAAATATTGTCTATATATTCATACATTCATGAATCCACTTCCTGACCGGTTGCCGGCCTTGAGCAATTTGTTTTATAGGGGTTTCTTGTGACCCTACCATTAACATCCTATGTAAGGTTAATATGTGACCCTACCATTAACATCCTATGTAAGGTTAATATGTGACCCTACCATTAACATCCTATGTAAGGTTAATATGTGACCCTACCATTAACATCCTATGTAAGGTTAATATGTGACCCTACCATTAACATCCTATGTAAGGTTAATATGTGACCCTACCATTAACATCCTATGTAAGGTTAATATGTGACCCTACCATTAACATCCTATGTAAGGTTAATATGTGACCCTACCATTAACATCCTATATAAGGTTAATATGTGACCCTACCATTAACATCCTATGTAAGGTTAATATGTGACCCTACCATTAACATCCTATGTAAGGTTAATATGTGACCCTACCACTAACATCCTATGGCAGGCAAAACGTCAAACTTCCCTTACGCTTTAAGTAGCATGTGGCGTGTCAAACAGCCTGGGCCGTGGCTCAGCGGTCCATCCTGGGGCTCAGAGGTCCATCCTGGGGCTCAGCGGTCCATCCTGGGGCTCAGAGGTCCATCCTGGGGCTCAGCGGTCCATCCTGGGGCTCAGCGGTCCATCCTGGGGCTCAGAGGTCCATCCTGGGGCTCAGCGGTCCATCCTGGGGCTCAGAGGTCCATCCTGGGGCTCAGCGGTCCATCCTGGGGCTCAGCGGTCCATCCTGGGGCTCAGCGGTCCATCCTGGGGTTCAGCGGTCCATCCTGGGGCTCAGAGGTCCATCCTGGGCTCAGCGGTCCATCCTGAGGCTCAGCGGTCCATCCTGGGGCTCAGAGGTCCATCCTGGGGCTCAGCGGTCCATCCTGGGGCTCAGAGGTCCATCCTGGGGCTCAGCGGTCCATCCTGGGGCTCAGAGGTCCATCCTGGAGCTCAGTGGTCCATCCTGGAGCTCAGCGGTCCATCCTGGGGCTCAGAGGTCCATCCTGGAGCTCAGCGGTCCATCCTGGAGCTCAGCGGTCCATCCTGGGGCTCAGAGGTCCATCCTGGAGCTCAGAGGTCCATCCTGGAGCTCAGCGGCCCATCCTGGGGCTCAGAGGTCCATCCTGGGGCTCAGAGGTCCATCCTGGGCCGTGGCTCAGCGTTCCATCCTGGGCCGTGGCTCAGAGGTCCATCCTGGGGATCAGCGGTCCATCCTGGGGCTCAGCGGTCCATCCTGGGGCTCAGCGGTCCATCCTGGGGCTCAGAGGTCCATCCTGGGGCTCAGAGGTCCATCCTGGGACGTGGCTCAGAGGTCCATCCTGGGGATCAGCGGTCCATCCTGGGGCTCAGCGGTCCATCC